>NC_057805.1:477675970-477837823 GCF_018294505.1 Triticum aestivum
GCACGTTGTGCTTTCGCGAGAGTCACGGCCGTGCCTCTCATAAAGGGAAAAAAATACCGGTTTTCTGTTTTTTTTCTTTCGCGAGAGTCACGTTTTGCTTCCGCGAGAGGCATGGTTGTGCTTTCGCGGGAGTCACGGCCGTGCTTCTCGGAAACGGAAAAACAAAACGCGTTTTATGTTTTTTTCTTTCTTTCGCGAGAGTCACGGTTTTGCTTCCGCGAGAGGCACGGTTGTGCTTTCGCGAGAGTCACGGCCGTGCCTCTTGGAAACGGAAAAAAACGTGTTTTCTGTTTTTTTTCCTTCCACGAGAGTCACGGTTTTGATTCCACGAGAGGTACGAGTGCGATTTCGCGAGAGGCATGGGCGTGCCTCTTTCTGAAAGGGAAAAAAACCGTGCTCCCGGTTTTGGTTTTTTCGCCCAGTTTTTTTCGTCCGGTTTTTTTCGTAAAAAAAAGTTCGTCAAAACCTATCAACATGGGATTTAGTTTTGAAGATCTCCACGCGAGGAATCCAATGGTGAAAACGGTTCGAGATTTGGACGCACGGTTTAAAAGATAAAACGTTTTGAATAAACGGATCTACGAAAAAAGGGAAAACTCCCAGGTTGCGACAAATGGCGCGCTGCATGTGCGCCACTTGTCGCGACCTGAGAAAGTGGAGTGTTATTTGCAACGAGTACTTCTTAATTAGTGATTTTGGTCAATTCTCAGGTTAGCATACATCCCCTCACGGGCCTATTTTGGGCTGGCCCAGGCCACGCCACAATCCTTCTAGGCCAGTCCACACCAGTCCAGTGGCTATCCACGTTCTTGTTGCCTCGCGGTGCTATATAACGCTCGGAGCGAGTATTAGCAGCGCATCGCTCGTCTTGCCGGACAATTATATCAGACCATATAACCACATCACATACAACCCCCGCAAAAAAAAAAAAAAAAAAATCAGATACAACGAAGGAAATGGGCGACGATCGGTGTCACCAAGACGGAAACTCGAGCAAAGCAAGCAGCGAAACAAAGAAACCAGAGGACGGCGCATGCAGGGAAACTTACGAAATGCCTGGTCGATCGACGACGCCTCACGCGGCCGGTGGCAGCTCGCTCCGGCACGGTGGCTCCTCGACCTCTTGGCCGGGCCGCCTTCCGTCCCAGCCCCAAAGATACACGAGAGATCGATCCCCGGCCTGGCTGGACTGCTTCTGCCAAGTCGGTGTGGTCGGGCGGCCGGGGGCGGCGGAGGATAGATCAAGCCGTGCAATGCGCGCGCGCGGGCGGGGAGCTCAGCGGCGCTCAGTTCAGCTCAGCTGCGTATATATGAGGGCGGGGGCGGCCGGGCCGGATGCTTTGGATGGTGAAGTGAATCAGACGCCTGCCAGCCGGGGAGGTATAAATAAGCGGGGCCGACGTGGGACTTTGAGACCAACCCAACCGTTGCGAAGCTAAGCTATGGCTACCTACATCGACGGAGCTGCGGGGTACGGCCACCGGCCTGTAATGGCGACGGCGACGGCGCAGCAAAAAAGGTGCCTGCATGCATATCCCTCCCTCCTAGCCAGTCTGAACCCGATCCCTTTCGATCCCCCCGGAAGACTGTTGCCTCGTCGCTCTCAATCTCCGTCCGCATCCACCCGTCATATCCATCCATCCGATCCGTCTTGTGTGAGAGAGAGAGAGACCCAGAGGCCAGACGGCCAGACATGTGTGTGTATGGTAAAGAAGTCCATGAGATCCATTAAGCCCTAAGCAGGCACACTTTACCTAACTGCATGATTACTTGTACTAACTGCATGTCTGGTGGAGACCGATCGATCGAGATGAAGCCTAGCCACTCGCTGACCGAGCAAATAAACGATCCTGATGGATGATGCGATGGATTAGATGCCTGATTGACAAACCGGGAGAGGAGAGGGCTACAGGTTGCATCACCAAAATCAATGCCGCCTTAACAAATGTACGTTTCCATATGCTTGAACGGACCAAGGGATGAATATAGCTTAGAAAGGCGGCATGCGTGCAAAGGATCCATCGATGCATATCATATCATATCCAGCAGGACGGGGCCGGACTCGCGCGACCGACTGATTGACGTGCGAATGACGTCGTACGGCGGGCGGAAGAAGAAGAGAGCCCCTGCGACGGCGATCCTCCAACCAAAACCGATCTCATCATCTGTCCGGTCCGGTCCTGATTGTTAGGCACATTATGCACATATAGGGCAGGCTTCGATGGTTAGCCTGTCAGTAATAAAAATAGTAAGGTTTTCGATCTCTAGTCATCTGTCTCATTAGACTTTCAGTGCCCACGAGAGAATCTTGCCAAATATGAGCTGACTACTCTCCTCCCGTCTACTTCGTTTGGGGCATGTTTGTTATGGTGGATCAAACAGAACACCATGATGATTGTTATGGTGGATCCGCTAGGAGAGGACCAAACTGTCGTGGGCGCGCTGGAGCGTCCCCTCCCGTCTACTTCGTTTGGGGCATGTTTGTGCCTTTGGGGGTCTACACTTGTCCTCTTTTAGATGGTTCTATTGTGTATGTATTAATTTCTCACTATCTGTTTATCGACATGGTATTATTCGGCGTAATTTTCTGCCAGTCTGATGTAGAGAAGGAACATTCGACAACTGCTCAAAAGGAAGAGGGAACCATCGCGCCATCATCGCGAACATTCGAAAACAAGGATTTTTGCCTAGGGCCCTACACCCCTCCATCTGCTTGAGTCCCAGGGAAGGGGCCGAACCACTACTGACTGTTAAGCGAGCCACTGCATGTGCCACACCGACAACAGCAGACAATGGCTGCCAGATTAGAGAGCTCGTCGATCAAGCCGCAACAACAACCTAGAGGCGATTCCACGATCAATTTACAACATCACGACAGCCGGAGCCCCGTATCAACCGCGAATGCAGAAGCATATTTGCGTGATCGCTCGGCCATGCCTTGACCCATCAAGCCCAAGTTGGGCCCACCACTCCCACCGCACGCCTCCATACCGCCGCAGGCCCACGGTGGCCTGCTCGTCTCTGGAGCTGACAGATCGGGCATTGCATATTTGCGTTTTCGTATATATATATATATATGCTTGACCTACTGGCTATTACGGTTGGATTACAGTCTGAAGCTTGCTGTGTCCAAGCCCTAGATATTAGCCTATACATGTATAATGGCTCACTCATTCGTAGTCTTTGTAGAAATGTGTTTAGATTTCAATACTATTGCTAGCACTACCTAATTGCCCATGCGTTACAACCGACATGCATACTCAGTGGTTCAGTATCAATCATATCCGACATAAGTCATACACTCATCATATTCTAGATTTTGGTAAGATTTGAATAAGGGTAGGGAAAGACAAGAATTTTTTTGATTTAGGTGATTCGAATTTGGTATGGGTAGGAGAAGGCAAGGAAAGTTTTGATTTAGTTGAGATTTTAAGAAAATTTGATTTGATTGAGTGAATACGTGAGATGGATGAGGGGGGCGTGGGGACGGGGTGGAGATGAAGGCGCACGTACAACGACAAACTCCCCTTTAATAGTAGAGATGTTGTACAACTGGCCTAGGTCGTTGTTCCAAAGAAAGCATGTATATGAAGATGATTTGTAGCACACATATGTTCTGGGGCAGACATGCATGCGCATGATTGTGCACAGATTGAGGAAGTTGTATTGTGATTAGAGCTTAATTACAGTTTGCATGAAATTCACTAAGTTTCTACTATCATTTTTTATTACGTATTGACAAGTTTTGAAAACTTCACTAAGTTTCTACTATTAAAACTTGATAGAGGTAATCCTCAAAAAAAACTTGATAGAGGTAATGGATGTTAATTCAGCAAGTTTCAAAAACTTAAACTTATATCTGAAACCCTAATCTCTAAACCTTAAGCCCTAAGCCCTAAAAGCAAATGAAACTCGGTAAATTTTGGTGAAACTTTGTAAAAACAATTAATATTACGACTATCAAATTTTAATATTTGATAGTTTGCAGCATTAAAAAAATATGTATTCAAATTGGTCTTGTTCGAAATCACTCGTTGCAATGAGCAGAAATATGCAAACGAACCTTAATTTGGACTTTTGATTTGAAATGTACAATAGATTTGAATTTGAAGACAATATAAAAACACATGGAAGGTGGGGTCGGTGAGGCATAGCATTGTCAAAAGTTGACATGCATGAATCTCAGTGCAGCAATTAAAGGGTAAGGGCATCTCCAACAGCAACCCGCAAAAAAGCTACCGCATCCGTCCGCGAACAAGGGGGACCAGTCCATGGACACGGATGCGGGAGGCAGCCATCCAACTCTAGCCGCATACATTTTCACAGCAACTCAAACCAACCAGACGAAATTCATGCAAACCGGATGGTTTTCATTCAAGTTCGGATATAATTTACATGAAAAGGTCGATATTTCGACCATTTAACTAAAAACAAAAAACTAAACCTTATACCAGACGTGGTTGCCCTGCCTTGCTACATTGCCGTCTCCCTCGGTGCCGTCGTCGTCTCCAGCGGCGGAACGGCGCCGGAGGGCTGTGACAACCTTACCCGGCCGGTGGCTGCCTACCGCTTGCGGAGGAGCCACTCTGCCTCGTACTGCGTCGTGCGGAGGGCAGCCGCGGCCATTGCCGACGTGGCCTGTGGCGACCTTGTCGCGACCGACATTCAGGGGCAGTCGCTGAGCGACCACTGCTCGCTGATCTTGGCGAGCTCGTCGTCAAGCTGGCAGCGGAGCCTGGTGACCGTCTCCTCGGTGCTGACGGAGCGGTCGAGCGCCCAGGCGGCGGCGAGGTCGGGGTCGTTGTGGACCCACTCCGGCGCCACGTCCGTCTTGGTGAACTCGGACGACGACCGGCATTGAGCTGGTCGTACCTCGCCTGCCGCCGCGCCGCGCGCTCTGCCTCTGATACCACGGCCCGAGAGCCAGAGGCACTGCTGTAACCGCCGCCTCCGAGATAGTGGAGGATGCGGCCACGCGCTTTGCCGGTCGCGGGAGGCAGCTCCTCCTTCACGCGCCGTTGGCGCCGTGGTGGCGATGAGGGGCCGTCGATTCGTGCGTAGCGGCTGTGTGGTTCCTCCTTCACGCGGCGGAGGCGCTGGGGGGACACTGGCCCTTGCTTCACGCGACCGCCGATGTGGAGGTAGTTGTTGCATGGTCGGGACGCCAGCTCGTCCTTCACGTGTCGGTGTGGGGATGTCGGCTCATCCTTCACCTGCCGGAGTGAGGATGTCGGCTCCCACTTAACATGGACCAGCGACAGGGAGGGTGGCTCCTCCTTCACGCGCACCGGCGATAGTGGTGCCGAACCCATCTGACGGAGCGAGTGCTCCGTCATGATTTCCATCTGACGAATGAATTCTTCATCCGTCAGAGCCGCCTCCGAGTGTGCCTCCTAGAGTAGACGTGGCCGTTGTTGCGGCTGGTCCTCCTCGTCGCCGGAGGAGATGGCTATCTCCTCCTTGCCGGAGGAGCCCGCCACCGTGGATGCGGATGGTCCAGGTGAGCGATGGTGGCGAACTTCCACTGGTGCCGCCTGCCGGCGCGGAAAATCAGGACTTCGGCATCGCCCTGGGCTCGGAGAGGACGAAGGGCTCGGAGAGGGGGAGGATGATGGTGCGGTGCTCTAGAGGGTGCAGATCTAGACGGCGCCGGAGTGTGGCTTAAATAGCCACGGCCAGGGCAGGCGGAGGGGCGGTCAGCCCGCTTCAATGCGGTGCAGCGGACGAAGTTGGTTTCTCGGGACACGGCGTCCGCATTGAAGCGGTGGCGACGCCTGAGAGGTCACTTCCGTCTGCGCCGCTTTCCTGTCCGGTCAAATCGCGAGATCAATGTCGGCCACTGCATGCTCTGGGGCGGCATGAATGCGGGACAAGCGACGCGAGGCGTGGGATGGAAAGCGCGGGACGGGCAGATGGGGTTTTTTGGTGGGCCAGGGCGGTCGGAAACGGGTTTGGGAGCGGTCCGGACTCCCGCAAACCTTCCCCACTTTTGTATCTGGTTTGCGGGAGAAATCGCGTCCGGACCGCTCCGTGGACCGATACATGACCGTGTTGGATGGCTTCCGCGGTCCGGACGGTTGCGTGAGGTTTACGGGTCCGCCTTGGAGATGCCCTAAGAGCATGGTTAACGGTATAACCAACGACCGGCTATATACAGTTGCCACGTCACATATGTAGTCAACCTAATAGCCAACATGTATAGTAGCTAGTTGCTAAGCAATATTAGTTTATTATTTCACGGCCCAACTTACACTCCCACAAGATTTTTTGGAGTCTGTACTATAGCCGACTGTTAATCTACGACTTGCTTCCCTTCTCTCTCATCCAACTCAGCAGAAATATAATAGTTTAATCCTTATAGATTGCTGACTATACCTTATTATACTCCTTTCGGTCCTTTTTAGTCTGCATATAAGTTTTGTCCGAAGTCAAAGTATCTCTACTTTGACCAAACTTATAGAAATAAGTATCAACATTTACAATGCCAAATCAATGTTGTTAGATCCACTATGAAATACAGTTTCATAGTATATATATTTGATATTGTAGTTGTTGATATTTTTTAAGATAAATTTAATCAAAATTTGCGAAGTTTGACTTGGCACAAATCTAATATGCAGAGTAAAAATGACCGGAGGGAGTACTTGCTCTAATGGCATAAAATAGTGCACCAATCTTGAAGCTTGAAGCATGCGTGTGGCCGCATGTATGCGTGCCCCGGGAAAATATCAGGTGATACCATGCCTTAGGTGATGCCATGATACGAGCTTTGGCCCCATGATACGAGCTCTTAGGAGCCGTTGGATCTGATCCAACGGCTCCTGGGAGGCTTTCAACATTCTGCAAAAAAGACCTTTTGAAGTCAAAAAATTGCGAACAAGTACGGCAGCATTTTAGATTCTCTAGGAGCCGTTGGATCTGAGATCCAACGGACCAGAAGCTCGTATCATGGTATCACCTAAGGCATGGTATCACCTGATATTTTCCCCGTGCCCCGTGTGTCCTATGAATTTTCTTGGGTTTATAGTACTATATTTGACCCAATTGCGAAAGAGTAATCAGAAAACTTGTCTGACGTGGTGGAGACGTCAGCGAGCGCCCCTTTCGCCCTATTTTGAGCTGTTTCTTCCTTGGTGCAAGCCATCGGACGCTCAACAGGGCATGCGCTGCTCCTGCGCCAACAATGGCACTGCATGGATCTGGACCAGTGGGAAGGCATTTAAGCGCGCGCATCCGCACGAGTTTAATTGCCAGATTTGTCCACGACGGCGCGTGGTGCTGCTGGGACGCAGACAGAGAGACAGCCCGTCGGCCGTCGTCTATCGCGTCGTCGTGTACTGACTTTTACTTCTACTTTCTGGGCGGGCCTGTTTGGTTTGAGACTAACTTTGTCAAAGCTTGCCACATCTAAGATTAGGCAAATTTGACCAATTTAGGTGTGTGTTTGGTTCAAGCCACATCTTAGGCAAGCCACACTATGGTCCTACATCACATACACACACAAAATATGGCAAGATTTTCTTAGGCTTGCCAACTTATAGCTCTTATTTTGAAGACCTAACCTTAGGTAAGTTTGGCAACATTGTATGGCAAAATGTGGCACTCTTGGGCCTAAAACCAAACAGCCCCTTCGTTTTCACAACCAACGTAGCTCGCCTCTCTGCTCCACACCACACGTGTATTGTCTTGTCTTGGACTAAACCGCGCGCAGATGGAGTTGCGGTCGTTCGCCGTCGTCCATTTCTACCGCCACACGCTATACATGACGCTGGTTTTGATTGGTAGTTGCACGGTTGCTTCCTAAGCATCCCACGGTTCGTGTCTATCACAAAATTAGTTTATTTTGATCAAATCTTATACCACAAAACTAGTTTATTTTGATCAAATCCCACAATCCGTGTCTATCACGGAGTACTTAGTTACTTAGGGCATCTCCAAAGCGGACCATTAGACCGTTCGCAAGCGTCTGGGACTAGTTGTTTGGACAAAGTTTGTCATCCAACGGCGCCCCGCATCGGTCCGCGGGATCCGGACACTTCCCGCACCGGAAGCAAACAGGGGGCTTTGCGGGAGTCCGCACACTAGGCACGTGGGACTCCGATACCTCTGGCCCCACCTAAAACCCCACTTGGATCCCGCATCTCCATCCTCCCCTCTTTCTCTACATCTGCTTTTTCTCTCGTCGGTGCAGTCAATCCACCACCTTGCCCCCCCGCCAAGCCCTTCTCAGAACTCCACACATCTGTGACCTCCACCACTACACCTGGCCACCACGCCGTTTGTCGTCCCCCTCTGGTCCACACCTCTCGTCCTTCTGACGCGCAGGTACGATCCACCACACCCGGCAAGTGTTTGCTGGAATGCCCGCGCTAATATTTTTGTACCTTCTTTAAAGCAATGAACTCGGACATGGAGTACATCTATGAGCACTACGTTGAGTCGTTCGACGAGGAGGACTACACTTATGAAATGACGATGATGCAGGCGTTCATGCAGGCACTAAGCGTGCGGAAGAGCATGTTATCAATTTCAAGGGATCGATGAAGGGTCATCGAATGCTTAATAGGAACAGGGCATTGGGGCCATTTGACGCTGATGGAGAACTACTTTGGCCCAATGCCCTATTCGCTGACAATTCCGGCGCTTTTGGATGTGAAAAAAAGTCTTTGATGGCTTCTACCACGACGTCGAGTACTTTGATGACTACTTTGTAACTAATCTTGGCAGAGTTGCTAGTGCGTTTCACTATTACGTTGTGTCCCAAGGCAAATTTTGTGCTGCTGAAACAATTGCCTTCTGCTAATGGAAGCAAAAACCCTCAAGGAACGAAGAACTTCATGGGCGCTATGATGCAGCATGGTGGGGCGCGGCTGGCAAATAAGCGCGTGCTCTCAAGAATATCTTGTAGTAGGAGTTGTTGCCGGCCGTTGTTTTGTAATGATTTAAAACTTTGGGTGCGCAAGCATTTGGCTTGAATGGTACCACGTACTATATGAAGTTTTTGCAGTTCAATAGAGAGTTTAACTGATGTGACGATGCGGTTTCATTTCAGGGTGATGTGATCGGGAACAAACTAGTACTATATGCATGTGCGTGTACAACTATATATCTGATGACCAAAAATGGAGTTATCATTCCCTATCTAGCTAGTACTCCCTCCTTCCGAAAATACTTGTCATCAAAATAGATAAAAAAGATTGTATATAGAATTAAAATACGTCTAGATACATCTTCATTTATTCATTTTAATGACAAGTATTTCCGGACGAAGAGAGTATTAACAAATTTGTCAAGAACCCTGATGATGCATGGCACGCCATGGAATTCAAAGGGAGGGCGTGACCCGAGAAACAGCTCGCATTGACGCATATGCACTCCAGTTTCGTCAATAATGCGTGCTGTTTGCACGTTGACACTCTTAACCTCAGGCAGCAGTAGTGCTTAACTAACGCATGATACACACGCTAAGCTCGCGAGACCATTTCGTCAACGCATGTGTGCAATCTGATGCGTCAATGCCAATGCTACAGCGAGTGAGATCGACCAATCGATTCGTCCACCACAAATCAACCGCGGATGCTGTCGAGTCGATCGTCTAGGTCGATCGCTAGTGGATCAAACCCACCACAGCCCCACACTAGTGGATCGATCGATCTCGCGCAGCTAGCCTTGGGTCGGGGCACCATCGATTGAGCATTGAAGCGGCGGATAACGAGAGCACGATCAGCAACGCCGGATTCGATCCAGCGAGCATTGATGCGGCGGATAACGAGAGCACGATCAGCACGGCGTTGGCGTGTGAACGGAGGAAGATGTCGCCGTCCAAATCAGGAAGCCATGGACCCCCGCCCGGCCTTAGTTCGACGTCTCTAGTTACTTGTGAACACATTGAATGCTGGATCGGGGCACCATCTGCATCTGGTCGATCCGATGAGTACGTAGCGGTAGCTCTCCTAGTCCTAGCTACAAGTCTAGCACTGACTACTGCTCTATGTAAAATCTTCTCGTGCTTGCGTCTTGACAGTAACCACTAAACCACTCGCTCCATGGCGGCCACAGGTCGGTCGCCCAGGTTGTCATTCTTCCAGCCCAGCGTACGATGATGTTCTTACGCGGTGTAAAGTAACTAATATTAATCAAACCAGTAGTATGAACACACATGAAAAATAAAAAGTTACATCAAAGTCTCTAAGGTCGACCCTCGTCATCCTCCCGAATGGGCCGATCGCATCCCTCCGCGTGTGCCTCTATCGCCGGAGTCGCCTTGTCGCTGTTGATCGTAGAAGAAAAGTCAGTAAGGTGACGGTCATGCTGGAACAATGTTCTGGAGGAGAAACCTTTTTTTTGCGGGGGTCTGGAGGAGAAACCTCCTACACCAAAACAAAGCTAGTTGGGGAGGAGGGGTAACACAGTGCCCTCACATATCATCTCTCGTAGGGTTCGGAGGGGAATGGCTTGCCTTGTAAGGGCATCTCCAACGTCCTCAAATTGGACACCACATCCGTCTGCGGACCGGTGCAGACCAATCCACGGACAGTGGTGCGGGAGACGGCTATCCAACCAGTCCTCTAAACTTTCGCCTCTTTCTTTCTTTTAAGTTCGCAAGCTCAAAATAGCCACATATCAAATCGTAGATGATTGAAAATGTTCAAATGTGATAGTAGTCCTAATTTAAATATTACAATCCAGCAAAAAATTGAAGTACTCTCTCCAATCCTAATTAATTGACATAACCTCTATACAATGTAAGAACATCTCTAGCAGACCCCTTATGTTGCGGACCCTTAAAGTCGTTATAAGGGCCGAGAAAAACGTGTTTTAAATGCCGATTTTACCTGCGGCCGAACGGATCCCGTATAATCAACCCGTAAAAAAATATATTCTTTGAATAATATCGGACAGACCCATAACTAGCCCACTTTTTTTTCTCCTGGCCGTCCTCTTCCTCACACCAATTTGAAATAGGCACATACCATAGGCCAGGGCGGCCAAGGCGGACGGGCGGACGAGGAAGACGCGGGGCGCGGGCAGAGGCCAGGGCGGCCAAGGCAGAGGCCGGACTCCTCCGTTCGCCGTAGCTAGCTACCTACGGTCGGACTCCTCCGTCCTCCGTCGTGAGAGTCGCGCATCGATTCAGCTAGAGCTAGCTAGCTACGGCCGGACTCCACCATCCTCCGTCGGGAGAGACACGCATCGATTCAGCTAGAGCTAGCTAGCTCCTCCGTCGGGAGAGCCGTGGGCGGGTGCGGCGGGCGGGGCGGACGGCGTCCGCGGCTATTAGGGCGGGCGGCCGGCATGCGGGGATGGGCGGACGAGAGTGAGCCATGAATGTTCTGATGGCAGTTGGACTCCCGCCAACGGTCTTTCGCATATACATGGCACCCTCGGGTTGGCTCCGAAATCCTTATTTTCACAGTTTCGGTGGGGATGTTTTCCGCGCCCCTTAAAAAAATATAAGGGCCGGAGTCGTTTATGGGTTCTATTTGGGTCGTTTTTTCCGCCTAAAACTAAAAACCGACGGTTTTTTTACAGTTTCATGTGTTTTAAAGGGTCTGCTAGAGATGCTCTAAGTAATTTACATTGTATAAAGGTTGTGTCAATTAATTCGGACCAGAGAGAGTAGTTCAAACTTGAAATCAATGCTTCCAATGACATTATGCTTTCTCAGTTTCTCTTGCTGATTAGACAATAGATCAACATATGCACAAATTGATGGCACGGTAGATACGAAGCAAGAATAGACCTGATCACAGTAGGTAAATTTATAGTACTGTTGCTTGAACGCAAAGTCTCTGATCGTGGCAAAGGTAAGGGATGGACGGCGACGAGTGGATGCGGATCATATGGTGCCGATGAAATGCCGATCAATGGCCAGAATTTTCAAGTTTTCTACACGTTATCTGTCCATCTCCATCGCCATTAATAGGCGTTGTTTTTCTTCTCGATCGCACGGGCCTTAACTGCGGTCAAGTGGCAACGTTGCCAGGATCCTAAGCAAATACTCTTGTAATATATATACTCCCTCCGTTCCAAAATAGATGACCCAACTTTATACTAAAGTTGGTATAAAATTGAGTCATCTATTTTAGAACGAAGGGAGTAGATCCTAAGCAATACCTAGGGTACGGTAGGGTGAGAAGAACCGCACGGATGGGTACTAATTCTTGAGAAGATAGATATCATCTGTTTTATTTTCACTTTCATGTTCTTCTACACGTTATCTATCCATCTCCATCGCCATCAGTAAAGAAGTGAGCGATCCTGGGGCGGTGTGGCTAAGCTTGGTGCTGGCGCACGTACGATAAAGATCTCATAGCGCTGAGTACATTAGTATAATCGGAGGCGCCACTCTGAAGATTAGCTAGGCGAATGATTGCGCTGGGAAGGAGCCAGATTTGGCCAAAATAGCTGATCCTGTGCAGCGTCGGGACCAGCAATGGGAGGCCGCGTCGTGGCCTCGAGGATCGCCCCACGAGATCTTCCTCCGCCGCAAGGCTCCACTGGCGACGACAACGGCGGGTGTAAAGCTTCCCACGAAAAGACATGCCCCTGATTCCTGTGTCTGCTAAAGGCCTAGCCGGGACGAGACAAAGCCAACGGGCTCACCGCCGTACGTACGCCGCAATCATTCGGCGACGGGCCAGCCAGCCAGCCAGCGAGCTAGTCCGATCCGATCTTCTTCCGTCCGCTTCTGGTCGTCGACGGGGAAGAGGACGAGCGAATTAGGCCAGCGCTGTCGCAGCACGTTTGACGGATTAGCTTTCTGATTAGCAATTGCATTGTCACGTCGGTCTCCTTCTGGCCTCCTGGTCTGCCCAAACCGGCCGCTTGCATGCGTTGCACACGTGATTCCGCATGGGATCCAGAGAGTTCTATAGAAATGTACCTGAAAATCCTGGCAAGTACTCCCTCCGTCCTATAAGAACGTTTTTGACATTACACTAATGTCAAAAACGTTCTTATATTATGGGACAGAGGGAGTAATACATATGATTGTGATTTTTACTGCTTGCTGATCTTATCACGATTTAGGGGAAGACAGACAGAACACGAAGCTAATTGTGAGTTTTCTCGGTTGTCAAAAATTATGTTGGAATAGTGTCAAATAATTTATACAAGTATGTTACAGTAGGGTTTTGAGTCGTACTATGCGTATACAGGGTACGGAGTGTTGAACATTTGTATCCTAGGTCTTCTATTAATATGGGGCAAACGCACGATGTAAATTTTGTCAACATAATTGCACAGACGCGCAGGGAGCTGGCAACATGTGCCGGCGCCCGGCAGGGGCGGAGACAGAAAAATAAGCTAATGGGTTCACTCGTTCACTCTCGGGACGGATTTGGTTATATTAATTAAGTGTAATGTCCAACTTAAATATATATCACTCAAAGATAACATAACGAATAGAAATATCATACCAGTTATTGCGTTAAAAACAAAAGAGTGCTTTGACATACCAGTTGGGTGAAATTATAAAATCACTTGTTTAGATATTGTAAATAGAATAGTGCCGAAAGGACTTTATACTAAAAATGACAAATTAGTCTGACAGGTTTGAAAATAAATAATTAAGCAAAATAAGCATGTAAATTCACTATCATTGTATTGTCCCATTTGTTAAGGCAGGTCATTTAAATTATTTTCTCCTAGTATGTTTGATGAACATGTCCTACATCTAACGGGTGGCCTCAATGTGCATGCGTCACTATCTAAATGCTGTGATTCATTTGTCTTCAAAAAAAAATATAGTTCCATAACCTAGATCGATCAAAGTTCTAGGAAAAAATCAATTTAAAATTAGGGCTAAAGGTATTACCACAGTAGACTAAATAGAACATGGGCAAGAGGGAGAAGATGAGATCGCACTACCTTGAATCTGGACCGCAATTTCGAACTTGCCGTTGCGACCTCCTTGCTTTGCCACTACCGACCAGGCGAGCGTTGATGTTGTGATGCGCGAATGAGAGAGGGGTGGGAGCCTACAGGAGAGACCGTGGCGGCGTCGTGGAGAAGGGGCCATCCTATTTGGCGTCGTGCGCGCCACGAACACGCGCAATTTCAATAAAGTTCCTCGCTTCAAAAAAGTTCGTTGATTCAATAAATTATCATGAATTGGGAAGATTTTCATGCATTGCAAAATATATTTGCCAAAAAAGTATAAATGCAAGTGAATTCAAAATATTGTTCCTAAATTACAAAAATTGTTCGCCGCTTCTAAAAATGTTCACAATTAAGAGAAATTTACACGAATTTGCAGAAACAAATATTCTTGAATTGGGGAAATATTCACAATTGTTTTTTACTAATTTTAAATTATTTAGAAAACTTCACGAATTTTAAAACTGTAAATAAATTTTTAAAAAATCAACAAATTATAAAACATATTTGCAAATTTGAAAATTGTTCATGATTTTAAAAAATGTTCCTGAATTTAAAGATGCTCGCAAAATGGAAAATAAAGGAATATAAAATAATTAAATATTAGAAAAAGAAAAGTAAAGGAAAAAAGAAAAAGAAAAAATGAACAAGAAAACAAGATAAACGAAAAAGAGAATAAAAATAAAACAAAAACAGAAAGCCAAAAAAAGAAAAAAAATAACCAGGCAAAAAACAAAAGAATAACCAAGGAGGTTCTAGAACCTTCCGAAAACCGTTGGAAAACAATCAAAATTGGCCTGCGTGTGTGGGGTGTGCGCTAGGTCGCTACACAGCGACCCACACCAAATAGGAGTGGTGGTGGGGAAGTGAATCACAACAGAAAGGCATGTGCGGCCTGCTCCGTACAACGGTACGAGGCGCACATCAGACCGGTTTACCAGTGGGCCTTTATTGGGTTACTCGCGTTAAACGATTTTGTTGACTACCTCACTAAAAGGCTTCAACTTTCAGTGGGTGCAGCCTTGTCGTTTCGCTGGGTTCATACACATGACTATTCTATATGCGTGTGCATACAAGGAATTTTTTTGGCTTCACCTGAACCCAGCGCCTATACGCTGGCTTTGCCCCTAGTGCCCGAGTGCGGTATTATAGCGGTGTCATAGGAACGAGCGCCCATACTGATGCCCCTAGGACTAGCCGATGATCGGTGAACCTCCTTAACAGAACTCTGTGGCAAAAATTCTAGTTCTAATTTCTAGCAGGTTTTTAGGTTTTTAGTTGGTTTCCGAACATCACAAATGATAATCCTTTGAACCT
Source organism: Triticum aestivum (assembly GCF_018294505.1). Classification (NCBI taxonomy): domain Eukaryota; kingdom Viridiplantae; phylum Streptophyta; class Magnoliopsida; order Poales; family Poaceae; genus Triticum; species Triticum aestivum. The sequence continues at coordinate 477,691,169 of NC_057805.1, forward strand.
TGTTATTTCGTTTTCAAAAATGTTCTTACATTTGAAATTATACATTTGTGAACATTTTGGAGACTCATGGACATTTAAAAAAAATTGCGCATTTTTGGAAAATAAAATGAAGAACTACAAACAAGTAAAAAGGCCAACAAAAATGGGCAATGAAAACAAGGAAAAACAAACACTAGGGTTTCTACGGAAACGTAATTGGACCGACCATTTGTCCCCATTTGTGTGTGATTGCCAGACAGTTTGTCGCTATGAGTAACAAATAGTGTACCGCTATGTCTTGCTTATAACGAGACCTACCAAGCTCTCACGTCATCCGCCTCAATTAACTGCCAGCCTAGGCGCGCAGGAGGCCACGGCCTCGTTTTTTCTCCTTTCTTTTCACGACCGCCGCGGCAGCGCCCCGATTTTGTATGACCGCGCCGCCTTTGAGTCGGCGTTCCTCCTCACGTGGACCCAACCATGAGCAACCCGGGCGACCGTATCAATGGTATGGTGCAAGTGGTGTGTTTGTGCCGCAGTATTTGTGTTTTATGTTTTTAAATAAATGTTGAGCAATTTTGTTTGTACTTCATCAGCCTCAGCTACACAGAATATATATACGCCTTAAAATTTCAGGTTTTCATTCCAGCTAGTTGCTACAAATTTAATCATTTTCATAGTGTTAGTGTGTTCCTAGTTTCTACCACTGCAAGACGATGGAAATATCACAACAGAAGTTGTTCATATTCTGAATGAAACAGAACTGTCAGGGGAGAGCGGCGGTAACAAAGGCAAGATGGTCATGGCTGGAACAAGATGGGCCGGTCCCACTCATGAGAGAGCAATGTAGAAAGCAGGGCCGGCCCTAGGGGGGGCGAACGGGGCGGCCGCCCCGGGCCCCCCAAATGTCAGGGGGCCCTCCCAGGTATCTGTATATACGTATACTTGGAGGGAAAAAAAAGAGAAGCCAAACTCAGCGACGACGCCTCAGGCCCTCAGCGTACATGAAAGAAAATGAGAAATGTGGGCCTGGCCCATGTTTCCACCTCGTACAGGCACAAAATGAGAAATGTGGGCCTGGCCCATGTTTCCACCTCGTACAGGCACAGGACGTGCACAGGAAAGCAATCGCTAGATTCACGGTTTCCTTTTCCTTCGGATCGTTCGGTCGTTCTTCCGCTGGCCGCTGTTCGTCTAATCGCCGTCTTCAACTCCGCGTCTCTGCGGCCTCTCACGAACGAGACGACGATGGCCGCCGACTGCAGCAGGCAGCAGGTACGTCTCTCCTCGCGCCCTATGCGGCTCTGTCATCTGCCCTCGCCCTTGTGCCCTATGCTGAATTGCTGATTCCCGAAATTTGCTAGGGCATAATATAGTACCTTATCTCTGTAATCTAATCTGGCTGTGTGCTAAATCCTCAATGATTTGATCGCCCAGCCAAGAATTCCCTATTGACCAGTTGATTCGGGAATCAGCTTTGTCATGATAATATTAGATGAAAATCTTCTATAATTAATCTAATGTTTTAATTAGCTTTGTGCTAATTGTAAAAGCTAATTGTTCCTTTCAATTTCAGCAAGGTAATTATTCCTTTCAGTTTCAAAAAGTTGAAATTATTGAAGAACTACCTGAGATCTACAATGTCGCAAGAGACGTTAAATGGCCTGGCAACTTGATGCATTGAGAAAAAATTGCTTGAAGAAATTGATATTGATACAATCATTACCGATTTTGCATCTCAAAATGTTGGAAGAAAATTTTGAAGGTAATATGTAATACATTATGTGATATGCACACTGATTTTGAATTTACTTAACTGTTTCCTTTGATACAATTATATCTACGTATGATGATTACTAGTTAGACAATTATACTAAGGGCCCCGGACTGTAGTTTCGCCCTGGGCCCCTGAAATCTCAGGACCGGCCCTGGTAGAAAGGTTCTTCATTTAGCCGTCACCCAGGGCGAAAAATAAAGCACAAGAATAATTCAGATAGAAAGGTGGGTAAACCGCTTGGCAGCTACTATATGCCTACAAACTGGGCTTTATGTCTTCTTTTGGAAAACTCAGGGCAAGGATGGAATGGTAAAAAGTAACAGTGAAGAGAGGAAAACAGGGCAAGGATGGAATGATAATGAGATGTGCAACGATGCACCTACAAATGCAGCAAACCTGATGTTAAATTTCAACACATATTTTACCAAAGCTTAAACATCAATTAAGCCACATTGCTGTCACATTGGCCTCAAATGAAAAGAAGATAAAAGGCCTGTTCTCTAAGTGGTCTCACAGACAGAGTCCATTAACTCTAGCTAATTGCATGTTTTAGGCTAATAACTCGAAAAGTGATCAATTTAGGCCATAAACTCGTTTAATTGATCAACTAGGGCCGTAACCGAATCGGACGAAGAAAAAACAGCCACGTGCCCATCACGTCAGCTCACCTTTGACCGCACACGAACTGACTAATATTTACAGGGGTTCAAAGTGAATCTCCAGAGCACGCCCCTCCAGAATCTGCAGAAATTCAAAGTGAAAACCAGGTTTCTGAGACCCAAACTGACAGTTGATACAAATATCTGTATACTGACCTGTTTGTTGAGGGCATAAACAGCATCACACGTTTCCTCCTCTGTTGCCATCGTCACAAAACCGAATCCCCGCAAACTCCAGGTTCCCCCTCTGCGCTCGTAGACGACTCTAGCATCGACCACTTTGCCATGCTTGCTGAACAACTCCTCCAACCAAGAGTCATCGACTTGCGACGGCAGATTGCCCACGTAGATTCTGAATGCAGACTTGGATTGATGGGAAGGAGTTTCCACCCGGGCGCCTCTCAGAGCTGCTTTGTGCACAATAAGAAGCATCCCAAACAATTTCTGTGCACATAAAAGGTCAATCAGAACTGCATTCTTTAGCACAAACTTATCTTATGTAGGATATGACTTACACATGACACTGACCTCGACAAAAAGAACAACTAAAAAATGAATTATAGTAATGAACACCCTCTCTCATGCGCATAGCATACGAATGAATAAGCTGGCAGAGAGTTAACAAAACGAAGAGGACGATGAATAAGTTGGCTTCAGATTAGATAATTGAGATTTCAGAATGACAAACTGGGAGCTATTGCAGGAAGCTGTGTTCCAATGTAAACTAGGAGCAGCCCAAGCATATAGTTCAACTATGACCACATGAGCTGTAGGTAAGATAGAACAGGTTCCCGATAACATGTTTTGGTGCGCACGCTCCATTGAGCCCACACACCAAAAATTCAATAAATGTTTTGAAAAAATATTACACGGGCGAATTACTATAATATGTGAGTTCGCAAAATTTCCCATAAATTTATGACTTTTGTTAAGCTGTCAAAGAAAAACTAGATACTCATGCATTTGTCATTTTGAACCATCTTTCTGGTTTCATTTGTGCAGGACACAAACTTTTTTTAAAGAAAATTTTAAACTCTTGATAGTAGTTTTTATAATTTACAGATATAGGGTACAGTGGAGCTCAGGCTCTCTAAACAGGTTCCTTCCAACTTTATTTAAATTCAGAAAAATATAAGGACACTAGCTCCATGGTATTATTTATCAAATGTACTCACAAAGCCATCGAACATCTCCACAGCCAGCTCAGCCTCCTCAACAGTACTCATGGTGACAAATCCATATCCACGGCTCTGGCCTGTTCCTCGGCTGTAAATAACCTAGGCATAAAAAATGTAGAAGTTGTGTTTCAGAACAAAGAGAAAACCAGACATACGCACGCCTGACAAATTAACAGCAGTAGCCGATACGAGTGGCAAAACATAAATCCGACATTGCGTGTAATCAACAGCATCTCCAGATAGCACAAACATCATTTGCAAACCAAAACAATATCGCAAAGCAATCTGGTGCAAATTCAACATATCACACAAGAAGCTTAGAAAGCAGCCACCTAGATTCTAGTAGATCTACCCTGTGAGCTTCAGCAGCGCACATCATGACATTACAATCATACAGGAAACTGCATCGTGTTGCAGAAGTGGTTACAGGGCCAATTTCAGCTGTGCATACATTATTAAGGAGTCAGAACTTAACACATTTTTTTCACATATCCATGAGCATACAAAGATAATGAAGAGCTAAGTGGCTTACCTCTGAGAACTCAACAACACCGGCTTGCTCAAAGAGCTTGGCGAGGTCCTCGCTGACAACGTCGTAGTGTAGGTTCCCTACGTACACCTTAGGCGTGCAATCTTCGTCTTCTTCCTCCTGGTATGGCTCTTGTTGGCAAGGGGTGGCGGTGCGAGTAACCCAAGCAGTGTGAGCATTGCCTCTACCTCTTTCAGCTCTTGTCAAATGAGATGCTCTTACTGCACCGACAGTTTGCCCTGCATTCAGTAAGACTGTAAGGAGTATATCTCTGTTAGTTTCGGTGCTCAGCATTCAGAAGAGAGCTTCCATTAGCAAGAGACTAGTGACTGAAACCTGGCATGGAAGATGGATGAGACTGTGGGTCTGAGACTTGATGATGTACATATTGCTGTGTGGATGGCGCCATTGGTGGGTGCACGGCATTCTGGTATTTTTCTGAATAAGATGCTGTCAGGCGCCCGAGCCTGAATGTCTGCCTCAGTATTTTCCAGCTCATTTCGTCATCGGTACCATGACAATGATCATCAGTCGAGAGACCTTTACCCCAATATTTGCATGGAGCTGGAACATCGCATACAAAACAGTAGCACTGCATTTGAAGAAACAAAAATCAAGTCACTGTTGTGCACACTACTCTGCTACGGGTATATTCATTGTGTCGTGATATATTGCCAACAGCATCAGGGAGTGACAATGGTTACTATAATCACAATGCTAAGTACTTACCATGGTACAATGCCTGACGTGAGAAGTAGTGCCAAAGGGCAAGCTAGAGCATAGATGGCGCGAGTGAGGGAAGTCCCTGCACGCTACCTGCAGAAGCATGGCCAATTGTTAATGCCAACAATCAAGGGGTGCCTGAGGTAAACCCTGGCATTATAGCATAACTCTTTTTAAAATTACATTTGACATGAATCGAAAAAGCGCAGATAGAGATAACCCAGGGTCAATACAAACAGGTGGACATGGAGACTTAAGCAAACCACTTGGAAATTTTACAGTTCATTTCTGTTTGTTCAGGGCGGACGGACGGCGTGAACTCTGATTCGATCCGGTTGTTCTTGAGGGAAGGTTGGCTAGAGATATCCTGGAAAAGTGCCAGCCCCTTTCGGTTCATAATGAGACGGGACTAATTCTATTTTTTTATTCTATAGATTATTTCGCTTAGTACTATGTATGAGATGAAAACCTCATGTAATGGAACGGAGATTTTTTGAATAGAATGGAATACTGCAATTTTAACCAGTTGCATAGTGTTTGAATAGAGGATGATGTCTTGCAGCAGCAGCAAACAAATAAATCACCTTTGTCAATCGATTCTAAAGTCACACCTGCGCCAACTTGCAACTAAATCAGCACAAATACTCGCACACTACAGCACATCTGATGACACCTCTATTCTGTAGATAACCCCCAATATAGGAAGGCACCGTGATGTACGGCATGCACAAATTCATAGTGGAAGGCACAAATACCTGGCCTTTCTCTGCAACGACCAGCAATTCATCCAAGCTGCCATCAAAGCCTGAACTCCCCTCCTGTTTCACAATGGCAACCGGCCCATCGGGGTCGCTGTCTAGGACCACGCAATCGCCGTCTTCCTCCTCCTCGCCATCGCACTTGCCCTTCTTCACCAACGCGAGATTGGAGCCCCCGGTCGGCCCTCCATCACCAAAACGCAACTTCCTGGCCACGGGGGCAGATCCGTCGCCCTCCTCCTCCTCGTCGGAGCTAATCACCACAACGTCCGGCACCGCGGGCCCCCTCCCCCTGCCCCCAGAATCCCTGGCTCGACCGGACGGAGGGCTCCGGGAAGCCAAGAAACCCTGGGCGAGGCCGCAGTAGCCCGAGCCGTCGGCGCGCGCCATGGATCCGGCCCGGTCGGAACCTCTGGCCCGGTCCGGTCCAGGAGCAGACGCGTCGGAAATGCAGCAGATCTTTGCTCACGGCGGCGACCGGCGGCGAGGAGAGTCTCTTCCTAGTTCTTCTTGAGAGGAAAGAAAACAGAGTAGCTCTGCTCCTCTGCGCCTGTTCTGTGCTGCTACGCGTATGGCTGGTGTGACGGCTGCGGGACCCACCACCACCTCTGATTTTTCTGAAATTCGAATGCACAGAGCCCGCCGTTTTTGTGAAGGTGGCGTGGGCCGACGGGCCTTTGCCGACCCGGGGACGATTCCCACAGTTCTACTCGCCCGCTGCATTGCGTCCACAAATTTACAAAATCACTAGTTGAGAGTACTCCTTATAAAAAAGATCACTCCCATCTTCCAGGATGTCATGCGCCACTTGTTGTAAAATCTGTGAGTTTCTTTTTTCATAGCTGCGTTTATTCAAAATGTTTATCTCTCATACCGTGTGTCTAAATCTCGACCTGTTTTTATCATTAGATTCCTCGTGTTGAGATCTTCAAAATAGATCTCATGTTGATAGCTTTTGACGAATTCTTTTAAAAAAAACAGGACTAAAAAAACAAACTAAGAGCATGTTTTTTTTTTTTGAAAGAGGCATGATCGTGCCTCTCGTGGAAGGAAAAAAAAGAAAGAAAACGTGTTTTTTCTGTTTCCGAGATGCACGGTCGTGCCTCTCGCGAAAGGAAAACCGTGCCTCTCACAGAAGGATAAAAAAAAAGAGAATGCATATTTTTCCGTTTCCGAGAGGTACGGCCGTGCCTCTCGTGAAAGTAAAACCGTGCCTTTCGCGGAAGTAAAAGAAAAAAAGAAAACATGTTTTTTTCTCGCATTTATTTTTCATCCAAAAGCTAAGAAGGACCGGTGAAAAACCAAAAGGCCGAAAAGAACCGAAACACTTCTAAAACCCCAAAAATGCGTGCTAAAAAATTCGGAGAAAACGCCGAGAGCGCGACCCCTGGCGGCGGCTGAGAGCGCTCTCAGCTCACCCCAAGTGATCATTGGGAGGCTCCCGAAGGAGCGATCGTTAACTAGTTGCTCTCACAAATTTACATTGGGAGCAATTTCAATAACCTAGTGTCACATAGAAAATGGGAGGAAAACATAGTAGTAAGTTGAACCCCTGGAACTAAAGGAACTAGAATTCCTATAAAATTCATGTGGAACGGTCCATTCTTTTTTAATTATTGGAACGGTCGTTTTCTAATGTTGCATTTGGATGTTTGTATTGGAGGCTTCTGTATTGAATTAGTTTTAGTTCCAATTCAGCGAGGAAGCTGTAATGTACATGAATATGAATTCGCTTGTTTGGATGCTAATTGAATTGGCTCATGGACTCTCAGTTAAGTTTCAATACCAACTTTTGTTTGGATGGCAAATTATGAATTTGGATAGTGCTTTGTTTTACAATATGCATCAAATCAAAATATGTACAATGTGTGACAATAATTGAATGATTATATAGAAATGGGTGACTATAATTCAATACAACCTAAAATATCATATGAAGTTACCCCGCAAAAAATGCACCATATGAAGTCACATCGCTGAGACCGCGCCCCGACCACGAAGAAGCCGGCATGTCCGCGGGCGCTGCTAGCATTGAGGAGGAGTAGTGCACGGTAGATTGCCGCCGCTCGTGTCCCAGGAAGGCCACCGCTCCTCCCGTCGACGCCAAGCTTGGTGGGCTCAACATCTTCAGCCGATTAGTCGCTTGACGGCGACGTGGAGGCAGACAGCTTCAGTTCTAATGGCTCTAGAGGCGGAACTGAAAAAGGCAAAGCTTCCGTTCTCTTGGTCCATGGCCGGACACAGGGACAGGACGCCGGCGATCATTTAGATTAGGTATTAATTATAATCCAGAGCCTGCTTAGGACTGCTTTGATGTATTTGTAATGAAATATGTCATGTTTATATGAAATCAGGCCGTGTTTATATGAAATCTGGACTTGCTTGAACGAATTTCGTCCGGTTGGTTTGAGTTGTTGTCAAAATGTATGCGGCTGGCGTTGGATGGCTGCCTCTGCATCTGTGTCCGCAGACTCCCCCCCCCCCCCCCCCCCCCCCACAACAGGATGCTCAGAGGTGGGTGGAGAAAAAGCTCAAAAGGCATACTTCCTGCCCCCCCCCCCCCCCACCCACCCATCCACGGACGGATGCAAGAGATTTTTTGCGGATTGCCGTTGAAGATGCCCTTAGGGTGCGTTTAGTTTGGGAACAAAGTGAAATGAAATGTCATGGTTCCATTCCACTAGAATGGGTTGGTTCCGTACTTGTGTTTGGTATGGGCAGTTCGAAAGAATGCAACGGTTACATTTTGGTGTGTAGTTTCAGACATGGAATGGAATGCGTTTGTTCATCTCTCCGTTTGTGTGGTTGTGATTATGTACAATATGTTGGTCTTTGGCATTAAACATAAACAAGACACATATTTAGAGGTAAAAAAGATCGTCAACACAACAGATCTTTCAATTGTAAATGATCGTATATGCCCAAATCAAGTTACATATCCCTGTCAGCCATCAGCAACACTTAGCCGTAGAACATCATCGCTTTTCTGTCATCTGCATACAAAACATCAAATTCAGTAGGAGCACAGCAACTCAGCAAGCAACAGCAGGAGCATCACGACACACAACAATAGGAACAAGTTCAGGCCATCAGCAGCAAGGGGCGGCCAGGAGCAGGACGCACGCAAGGGTGGCCACGAGCAGGACACACGCGGGGGCGCCGCCGGCAAGAGAAAGCAGCAGCGCCACGACATGGGTCCGACGGCGCACGAGCACGCAAGTCCGGCAAGAGAAAGCAGCGCAGCAGCGCCATGAGTGGGGCAGTGGGGGACTGTGGGCGGAGGACCTACGGGCTACCGGAGATGGACCTTGACGGATCCGACGGACCCTCAGAGCATCTACGGCCGTACCTCTCAAACCCGTCTCGTACGCTCGACCGGGCCGCCTGAGCACTGGCCGGTCACGATTTTTTGATCCAGACGGGCCCCTCAAACGCCTGGGCTAACCGGCACTCCTCATATTCAGCCCAAAAAGGGGCGGATATAGAGCGCCCGAGCGCGCCCACCACGTCGGTCTAACGGCGGGGTCTCACGCGGAAACGCCCGGAAACCCGGTGGTCCGACGGACGCTGTGTCCATCGCCGCGGTGTAAATGCCGTGTGGCGCCGCTCAAGACCAAATCCGGCTATTTAAGTCGGCCGGCGTCCCGCAACCCTAACCAATCCCCCTCCCCCTCTGCGCCGCCAGTCCGAGCCCATCCACCTCCTCCCTCTCCCACTCCAGCGCTCTGCCCACGGTCCGATGCTCCGCCCATGCTCCGGGACTCCGCCATGGTCCGGAGCAAGATCACCTACTACGCCATGCTGACGCTGGAGCACCGCTACGAGATCTAGCAGGAGACCCGGGTGAGGCAAGCCGCGCGCGCCGCCCGCATCGCTGCCAGGCTGCCTCCGAACTCACCAGAGCCGGTGGAGGAGGAGGAGCAGCCGGGAGAAGAGGAGGAGGAGGAGGAGATGGCTTCGATGGAGGTAGAGGAGCCGGACCAGCAGGTGCCGACCTTCAACATGGAGCAGGCGGAGGCAGAGTTCGCTGTCGCCCAGTCCAACGAGATGGCGGAGCAACAGGCCATCCTGGAGTCCATCCAGGATGAGGCCTATGTGGAGGCCAACCGGGCGTTCCTCCGGCAGGAGCAGGTGGAGTCCGACGCACTCTTCGCCGAGCTCGACGCGGAGACACAGACGAAGGAGGCCGGAGCGGAGCAGCCGGAGGAGCCGGAGCTGCAGCTGCTGCCCGTGCTGCCGGAGCCGAGCACGGAAATCGTCGTGATCTCTGGCGAGGAGTAGTTAGGATAGACGTAGTACGTAGGTTCTACTTCATTTTGCATGTCTTTGTACAGATATAAGAATCTAGTATGAGATGTCCGGGCAACAAGTGAAATTTGAGGCATCCCCGCTCACTGCACGCGGACGCGCCCGGACGCGTCCGCGCGCATTTGATGGGCCATATTTGTCATATGCGACTGTAGAGGCTCTTAGTTCACCAAAATGAAGAAACTACGGTATGGGTGTGTGCACGCGCATCTCATCATACTTGTGCTTCGGAAAAATAATTATTTTGGGCAATTAACTAGAGTAATAATGATTGCGCTCTGATGATATATATCTCAATATCAATTCACATGGTTGTTTGCCAAAAACAATAGTTGTAGTACTGGTTACAAGGATTCAAATGTGGAAGCGGAACGGTTCCACAACTCACGAAAAATAACAACGGAGTACGGATCGAAAGCAAATCTTATTCGGCGCCAGTGAGCAGTACGCGTCCGTTAATGGGCCGGGCAAGTGAACTCGGACGGGCACGTCTTGCCGCAGTGGTTGAGGAGGAGGCTGATGTCCACAGGCACGTTGAGGTGGATGCCGAGTACGTTTGCCCTGACGGCGGTGCAGAGGCAGACGGCGGCGTCAAGGTCGACCAACCCCTGGAGCAGCGGGCAGCACTCGTCGCGCGCCGGAACGCCGACCTTGAGGCCGAGCAGGCCGCCGAGAACATTGGCGCACACCCTCAGCTTTAGCGCGTCGATAGAGCACTGCCCGCCGTGGCCGTGCGCCCCTCCTCCATGGTACGGCGGCGGAACAACAACGGGCGGCGTCGGCACGACGACTGGCGGCTGGCAATAGGGTCCGCAGCCGTGCGCGGCGACGGAGGAGAGGACGATGCTCAGGGCGACGAAGATGGCAGCTTTGGATGTCATTGTGAGCGTGTGCTTGAGTGGGATAGCTACTAGTGCTTTTGGTTTGGGATGCATGAGAGCTTGGAGAGAGTGTTGTATTTATAGCCGGGGGATATGGATGCGTGCATGCATGGGATCGAACTGTTTGCGTAGTCGCTTAGGCATGTGTACATGATCATACGTGGCCATGTGCGATTCGATCGGCTTCGAGACTGCTAGGTTGTCCTCTGGGTGTATCACTAGTTTGATACGGCGAGATTTTAGCATGATCAGGGACTGATGGTTTTGGAATATTAATCCTGAAGATAAGGCAACAAGTTAAGCAATAACCTTGCATGTTCATCCATGTTAGGCATAGTTTTAAGTTTTTTCGAGAGAAATTTCCAATTTAAGTATCATCAATCATGGCAATACAGAGAACACAAGAGGTAATAAAAATTACAACCAGGTGATCTATGGACCATCTATCGACGACTACAACCACTAGAGCGAGTCGAAGGCGTGCCGCCGTCATCGCCCCTCCCTCACCGGAGCCCGGCAAACCAATATAGTTTTAAGTTAATCAACCCACAGTACATATCCCGCAATACCAAAATACCGGGGCTTCATGCAAAAGTGATAGTTTTAATTTAATTAACCCACAGTACATATCAAATGATTTTCAAAAATATTCATATCTTTCAAATTGTAACTCCAAATATAGCATGCTATATATGAAATTTGATTAGAAAAATATGCAGAATCTGAATATGATGTTATTACCTGCTAACCATTAAAAAAATCTGAATATAATGACAACACAGATGAGATGCCATGTGTTGAAATAAAGGACGTGGATCTATTGAAGTCTTGAGTCATGGTTATTGGGTCAGGGGTGTGTACTATTTTTTTCTCCTGTTGCAACGCACACTCTTTTGCTAGATGACAGTTTGTTTCAAGAAACCAGAGTACGGTCGTGGTTTGTGAAAGTTTGATCGGGACAGCGCAGATCGGTAGGTCAAGTTGCCTGAGAATATTTCAGATGTGAACAAACAACTTTGTGTGTGTACCACTGTACCTGCATATATGACCTTATGACCCACTGGGCGCTCACTAGAAACAAGAGATTATATTAGACAGACGCGATTAAGTCGATGGAATCATGCATTGTCATGGTCGGGAAGGCAATTATTTAGCTCCCGTTCGGTGCCCGTGAACCCGATGATGCGCACAAATTTGTCTTTTTTGAAAAGATCCAACAATTGCTGGCGTTTTCATTGATCATAGCAAAAAGCAGTGGAAAAATAACAATGGTGGTGAGGATCCTAGGATCAAAGTTTTAAGGAGTGCCACACACGGCCAAAACCCTAGAAACAAGGGGGGTTTATCTCTCAAGGGGGGGTCCCCGAAGGGGCTCTCTAAGCATGCAGCTCCAGTAGTTCTCCATAGCTCGATGTTGTCTCTTATGCGCTTGATGATTCTTGCCACGCACGGCAGGTGCTGCCTGAAGCTTTAGTGGTTTCTCTCCTGCCATATCTCCCAGCAAGCAAGCTAGCACAACGTCCGTACTCCCTTTCGCCATTGGTGTGGGGTCTGCTCCAGGATGCCTTGCACGATCGCGGTGGAGCTGTCATGGCGCCGGCTCTCGGCCGGGGTGAGAGCGGAGCAGCCGTGCCACAGTCCCAGCTCGGCCCAAACCCGTCCGGCTTCCTGGCAGCTCCAGAAGAGGTGGCGCGAGGACTCCAGGTTTCTGACGCAGAGTTGGCAGAAGTAAGCGTTTGTCCAGCCCCGCCGCTGGAGTCTGTCATTGCACCAGAGCCGATCCTGGAGGAGCAACCAGGCGAAGATTTTGATTTTGCCAGGCGCCCAGGCCTTCCAAACCAGACGGTCGAAATGGGTCGTCGTTCTTCCCTGGAACTGCGCCAGGTAGGCCGACTTCGCTGTGTACTTTCCAGAGCTCGCTCTACTCCACGTCAGGGCATCCGGCACTCCTGGCTGCAGCTGCGCTTCCGTCCCCTGAAGCAGGCGATGAAGTTGCGAGGACGTCCGGCAGAAGATGGCGGTTGTTGCCGTGGGCGAGGTCGCGGATCCACGTGTCGTCTCTGAGGGCCTCCCGCACCGATCTGTTCTTGAGCCGCGAGTAGCTGAACAGCCTTGGGAATTGTTGCGAGAGGCAGCCCTGGCCAATCCATGGAGAGAGCCAGAAGGAGTCCCGAGCCCCGTCGCCGAGCGCACAAATTTGTCGCGCGTTTCATTTCACTTGCTCTTGTTGACCCATTCTTAGTTTGCCCAGAGCATGAAAAAAATGTTGGGGATCGTAGCAGAATTTTAAAATTTCCTACGCATCACCAAAATCTATCTATGGAGTATACTAGCAATGAGGGCAAAGGAGTGCATCTACATACCCTTGTAGATCGCGAGCGGAAGCGTTCAAGTGAACGGGGTTGATGGAGTCGTACTCGCCGTGATCCAAATCACCGATGACCGAGTGCCGAACGGACGGCAGCTCCGCGTTCAACACACGTACGGAGCAGCGACGTCTCCTCCTTCTTGATCCAGCAAGGGGGAAGGAGAGGTTGATGGAGATCCAGCAGCACGACGGCGTGGTGGTGGAAGTAGCGGGGATCTCGGCAGGGCTTCGCCAAGCTTCTACGAGAGGGAGAGGTGTTGCAGGGGGAGAGGGAGGCGCCAGGGGCTGTTCTGTTGCTGCCCTCCCCCCACTATATATAGGCCCCCTGGGAGGGGGGCGCCGGCCCTGGATCCCATCTACAAGGGGGGGGGGCGGCGGCCAGGGGGGAAGCTTGCCCCCCAAGGCAAGTGGGGCGCCCCCCACCCCTAGGGTTTCCAACCCTAGGCGCAGGGGGAGGCCCAAGGGGGGGCGCCCCATCCCACTAAGGGCTGGTTCCCTTCCCACTTCAGCCCATGGGGCCCCCCGGGATAGGTGGCCCCACCCGGTGGACCCCCGGGACCCTTTCGGTGGTCCCGGTACAATACCGATAACCCCCGAAACTTTCCCGGTGGCCGAAACTGGACTTCCTATATATAATTCTTCACCTCCGGACCATTCCGGAACTCCTCGTGACGTCCGGGATCTCATCCGGGACTCCGAACAACTTTTGGGTTTCCGCATACTCATATCTCTACAACCCTAGCGTCACCGAACCTTAAGTGTGTAGACCCTACGGGTTCGGGAGACATGCAAACATGACCGAGACGCCTCTCCGGTCAATAACCAACAGCGGGATCTGGATACCCATGTTGGCTCCCACATGTTCCACGATGATCTCATCGGATGAACCACGATGTCGAGGATTCAATCAATCCCGTATAGAATTTCCCTTTGTCAATCGGTATGTTACTTGCCCGAGATTCGATCGTCGGTATCCCAATACCTTGTTCAATCTCGTTACCGGCAAGTCTCTTTACTCATACCGTAATGCATGATCCCGTGGCTAACTCCTTAGTCACATTGAGCTCATTATGATGATGCATTACCGAGTGGGCCCAGAGATACCTCTCTGTCACACGGAGTGACAAATCCCAGTCTCGATCCGTGCCAACCCAACAGACACTTTCAGAGATACCCGTAGTGTACCTTTATAGTCACCCAGTTACGTTGTGACGTTTGGTACACCCAAAGCACTCCTACGACATCCAGGAGTTACACGATCTCATGGTCTAAGGAAAAGATACTTGACATTGGAAAAGCTCTAGCAAACGAACTACACAATCTTTTGTGCTATGCTTAGGTTTGGGTCTTGTCCATCACATCATTCTCCTAATGATGTGATCCCGTTATCAATGACATCCAATGTCCATAGTCAGGAAACCATGACTATCTGTTGATCAACGAGCTAGTCAACTAGAGGCTTACTAGGGACACGTTGTGGTCTATGTATTCACACATGTATTACGATTTCCGGATAACACAATTATAGCATGAACAATAGACAATTATCATGAACAAAGAAATATAATAATAACCATTTATTATTGCCTCTAGGGCATATTTCCAACAGTCTCCCACTTGCACTAGAGTCATTAATCTAGTTACATTGTGATGAATCGAACACCCATAGCGTTCTGGTGTTGATCATGTTTTGCTCTAGGGAGAGGTTTAGTCAACGGATCTGCTACATTCAGGTCCGTATGTACTTTCACGAATGGAGTTGAAGCGACGCTTGATATGCCTGGTCTTCCTGTGAAACCTGGGCTCCTTGGCAAGGGCAATAGCTCCAGTGTTGTCACAGAAGAGAGTCATCGGGCCCGACGCATTGGGAATCACCCCTAGGTCGGTAATGAACTCCTTTATCCAGACTGCTTCATGTGCTGCCTCTGAGGCCGCCATGTACTCCGCTTCACATGTAGATCCTGCCACGACGCTTTGCTTGCAACTGCACCAGCTTACTGCCCCTCCATTCAAAATATACACGTATCCGGTTTGTGACTTCGAGTCATCCAGATCTGTGTCGAAGCTAGCGTCGACGTAACCCTTTATGACGAGCTCTTCGTCACCTCCATAAACGAGAAACATATCCTTAGTCCTCTTCAGGTACTTCAGGATATTCTTGACCGCTGTCCAGTGTTCCATGCCGGGATTACTTTGGTACCTGCCTACCAAACTTACAGCAAGGTTTACATCAGGTCTGGTACACAGCATGGCATACATAATAGACCCTATGGCCGAGGCATAGGAGATGACACTCATCTTTTCTCTATCTTCTGTCGTGGTCGGGCATTGAGCCGTGCTCAATTGCACACCTTGCAATACAGGCAAGAACCCCTTCTTGGTCTGATCCATATTGAACTTCTTCAATATCTTGTCAAGGTACGTACTCTGTGAAAGACCAATGAGGCGTCTTGATCTATCTCTATAGATCTTGATGCCTAATATACAAGCAGCTTCTCCAAGGTCCTTCATTGAAAAACACTTATTCAAATAGGCCTTTACACTTTCCAAGAATTCTATATCATTTCCCATCAATAGTATGTCATCCACATATAATATGAGAAATGCTACAGAGCTCCCACTCACTTTCTTGTAAACACAGGCTTCTCCATAAGTCTGTGTAAACCCAAACGCTTTGATCATCTCATCAAAGCGAATGTTCCAACTCCGAGATGCTTGCACCAGCCCATAGATTGAGCGCTGGAGCTTGCATACTTTGTTAGCATTCTTAGGATCGACAAAACCTTCCGGCTGCATCATATACAATTCTTCCTTAAGGAAGCCGTTAAGGAATGCCGTTTTGACGTCCATTTGCCATATCTCATAATCATAGAATGCGGCAATTGCTAACATGATTCAGACGGACTTCGGCTTCGCTATGGGTGAGAAAGTCTCATCGTAGTCAACCCCTTGAACTTGTCGATAACCCTTAGCGACAAGTCGAGCCTTATAGATGGTCACATTACCATCCGCGTCTGTCTTCTTCTTAAAGATCCATTTATTTTCTATGGCTCGCCGATCATCGGGCAAGTCAGTCAAAGTCCATACTTCGTTTTCACACATGGATCCTATCTCGGATTTCATGGCTTCTAGCCATTTGTCGGAATCCGGGCCCGCCATCGCTTCTTCATAGTTCGAAGGTTCACCGTTGTCTAACAACATGATTTCCAGGACAAGGTTGCCATACCACTCTGGTGCGGAACGTGTCCTTGTGGACCTTCGAAGTTCAGCAGTAACTTGATCCGAAGCTTCATGATAATCATCATTAACTTCCTCCCCAGTCGGTGTAGGCACCACAGGAATATCTTCCCGCGCTGCGCTACTTTCCGGTTCGGAAGGGGTGACTATCACCTCATCAAGTTCCACTTTCCTCCCACTTACTTTCTTCGAGAGAAACTCTTTCTCCAGAAAGGACCCGTTCTTGGCAACGAAGATCTTGCCTTCGGATCTGAGGTAGAAGGTATACCCAATAGTTTCCTTAGGGTATCCTATGAAGACGCACTTCTCCGACTTGGGTTCGAGCTTTTCAGGTTGAAGTTTCTTGACATAAGCATCGCATCCCCAAACTTTTAGAAACGACAGCTTAGGTTTCTTCCCAAACCATAATTCATACGGTGTCGTCTCAACGGATTTCGACGGAGCCCTATTTAAAGTGAATGCGGCAGTCTCTAAAGCATAGCCCCAAAATGAGAGCGGTAGATCGGTAAGAGACATCATAGATCGCACCATATCCAATAGAGTGCGATTACGACGTTCGGACACACCATTTCGCTGAGGTGTTCCAGGCGGCGTGAGTTGTGAAACTATTCCACATTTCTTAAGTGTGTACCAAATTCGTGACTTAAATATTCTCCTCCACGATCTGATCGTAGGAACTTTATTTTCCTGTCACGTTGATTCTCAACCTCACTCTGAAATTCCTTGAACTTTTCAAAGGTTTCAGACTTGTGTTTCATTAGGTAGACATACCCATATCTACTTAAGTCATCAGTGAGAGTGAGAACATAACGATAGCCACCGCGAGCCTCAACACTCATTGGACCGCACACATCGGTATGTATGATTTCCAATAAGTTGGTTGCTCGCTCCATTGTTCCGGAGAACGGAGTCTTGGTCATCTTACCCATGAGGCATGGTTCGCACGTGTCAAATGATTCGTAATCAAGAGACTCCAAAAGTCCATCAGCATGGAGCTTCTTCATGCGCTTGACACCAATGTGACCAAGGCGGCAGTGCCACAAGTATGTGGGACTATCGTTATCAACTTTACATCTTTTGGTATTCACACTATGAATATGTGTAACATCACGTTCGAGATTCATCAAGAATAAACCATTGACCAGCGGGGCATGACCATAAAACATATCTCTCATATAAATAGAACAACCATTATTCTCGGATTTAAATGAGTAGCCATCTCGAATTAAACGAGATCCAGATACAATGTTCATGCTCAAAGCTGGCACTAAATAACAATTATTGAGGTTTAAAACTAATCCCGTAGGTAAATGCAGAGGTAGCGTGCCGACGGCGATCACATCGACCTTGGAACCATTCCCGACGCGCATCGTCACCTCGTCCTTCGCCAGTCTCCGCTTATTCCGCAGCTCCTGTTTTGAGTTACAAATATGAGCAACCGCACCGGTATCAAATACCCAGGAGCTACTACGAGTACTGGTAAGGTACACATCAATTACATGTATATCACATATACCTTTGGTGTTGCCGGCCTTCTTGTCCGCTAAGTATTTGGGGCAGTTCCGCTTCCAGTGACCACTTCCCTTGCAATAAAAGCACTCAGTCTCAGGCTTGGGTCCATTCTTTGACTTCTTCCCGGCAACTGGCTTACCGGGCGCGGCAACTCCCTTGCCGTCCTTCTTGAAGTTCTTCTTACCCTTGCCCTTCTTGAACTTAGTGGTTTTATTCACCATCAACACTTGATGTTCCTTTCTGATCTCCACCTCCGCTGATTTCAGCATTGAATATACCTCAGGAATGGTCTTTTCCATCCCTTGCATATTGAAGTTCATCACAAAGCTCTTGTAGCTCGGTGGAAGCGACTGAAGGATTCTGTCAATGACCGCGTCATCCGGGAGATTAACTCCCAGCTGAGACAAGCGGTTGTGTAACCCAGACATTCTGAGTATGTGCTCACTAACAGAACTATTTTCCTCCATTTTACAACTGAAGAACTTGTCGGAGACTTCATATCTCTCGACCCGGGCATGAGCTTGGAAAACCATTTTCAGCTCTTCGAACATCTCATATGCTCCATGTTTCTCAAAACGCTTTTGGAGCCCCGGTTCTAAGCTGTAAAGCATGCCGCACTGAACGAGGGAGTAATCATCAGCACGTGATTGCCAAGCGTTCATAACGTCTTGGTTCTCTGGGATGGGTGCTTCACCTAGCGGTGCTTCTAGGACATAATCTTTCTTGGCAGCTATGAGGATGATCCTCAGGTTCCGGACCCAGTCCGTATAGTTGCTGCCATCATCTTTCAGCTTGGTTTTCTCTAGGAACGCGTTGAAGTTGAGGACAACGTGGGCCATTTGATCTACAAGACATATTGTAAAGATTTTAGACTAAGTTCATGATAATTAAGTTCATCTAATCAAATTATTCAATGAACTCCCACTCAGATAGACATCCCTCTAGTCATCTAAGTGAAACATGATCCGAGTTAACTAGGCCGTGTCCGATCATCACGTGAGACGGACTAGTCAAGATCGGTGAACATCTCCATGTTGATCGTATCTTCTATACGACTCATGCTCGACCTTTCGGTCTTCCGTGTTCCGAGGCCATGTCTGTACATGCTAGGCTCGTCAAGTCAACCTAAGTGTATTGCGTGTGTTCCGAGGCCATGTCTGTACATGCTAGGCTCGTCAACACCCGTTGTATGCAAACGTTAGAATCTATCACACCCGATCATCACGTGGTGCTTCGAAACAACGAACCTTCGCAACGGTGCACAGTTAGGGGGAACACTTTCTTGAAATTATTATAAGGGATCATCTTACTTACTACCGTCGTTCTAAGCAAACAAGATGCAAAACATGATAAACATCACATGTAATCAAATAGTGACATGATATGGCCAATATCATTTTGCTCCTTTGATCTCCATCTTCGGGGCGCTATGATCATCTTCGTCACCGGCATGACACCATGATCTCCATCATTGTGTCTTCATGAAGTTGTCACGCCAACGATTACTTCTACTTCTATGGCTAACACGTTTAGCAATAAAGTAAAATAATTTACATGGCGTTATTCAATGACACGCAGGTCATACAAAAAATACAGACAACTCCTATGGCTCCTTCCGGTTGTCATACTCATCGACATGCAAGTCGTGATTCCTATTACAAGAATATGATCAATCTCATACATCACATATATCATTCATCACATCTTCTGGCCATATCACATCACTAGGCACATGCTGCAAAAACAAGTTAGACGTCCTCTAATTGTTGTTGCAAGTTTTTACGTGGCTTCTATAGGTTTCTAGCAAGAACGTTTCTTACCTACGTAAAACCACAACGTGATATGCCAATTTCTATTTACCCTTCATAAGGACCCTTTTCATCGAATCCGTTCCGACTAAAGTGGGAGACACAGACACCCGCTAGCCACCTTATGCAACTAGTGCATGTCAGTCGGTGGAATCTGTCTCACGTAAGCGTACGTGTAAGGTCGGTCCGAGCCGCTTCATCCCACAATACCGCCGAAACAAGATAAGACTAGTAGTGGCAAGAAAAATTGACAACATCTACGCCCACAACTGCTTTGTGTTCTACTCGTGCATAGTAACTACGCATAGGCCTGGCTCATGATGCCACTGTTGGGGATCGTAGCAGAATTTTAAAATTTCCTACGCATCACCAAAATCCATCTATGGAGTATACTAGCAACAAGGGGAAAGGAGTGCATCTACATACCCTTGTAGATCGCGAGCGGAAGCGTTCAAGTGAACGGGGTTGATGGAGTCGTACTCGCCGTGATCCAAATCATCGATGACCGAGTGCCGAACGGACGGCACCTCCGCGTTCAACACACGTACGGAGCAGCGACGTCTCCTCCTTCTTGATCCAGCAAGGGGGAAGGAGAGGTTGATGGAGATCCAGCAGCACGACGGCGTGGTGGTGGAAGTAGCGGGGATCTCGGCAGGGCTTCGCCAAGCTTCTGCGAGAGGGAGAGGTGTTGCAGGGGGAGAGGGAGGCGCCAGGGGCTGTTCTGTTGCTGCCCTCCCTCCCCCCACTATATATAGGCCCCCTGGGAGGGGGCGCCGGCCCTGGATCCCATCTACAAGGGGGGGGGCGGCTAGGGGGGAAGCTTGCCCCCCAAGGCAAGTGGGGCGCCCCCCACCCCTAGGGTTTCCAACCCTAGGCGCAGGGGGAGGCCCAAGGGGGGGCGCCCCAGCCCACTAAGGGCTGGTTCCCTTCCCACTTCAGCCCATGGGGACCCCCGGGATAGGTGGCCCCACCCGGTGGACCCCCGGGACCCTTCCGGTGGTCCCGGTACAATACCGATAACCCCAGAAACTTTTCCGGTGGCCGAAACTGGACTTCCTATATATAATTCTTCACCTCCGGACCATTCCGGAACTCCTCGTGACGTCCGGGATCTCATCCGGGACTCCGAACAACTTTCGGGTTTCCGCATACTCATATCTCTACAACCCTAGCGTCACCGAACCTTAAGTGTGTAGACCCTACGGGTTCGGGAGACATGCAGACATGACCGAGACGCCTCTCCGGTCAATAACCAACAGCGGGATCTGGATATCCATGTTGGCTCCCACATGTTCCACGATGATCTCATCGGATGAACCACGATGTCGAGGATTCAATCAATCCCGTATACAATTCCCTTTGTCAATCGGTATGTTACTTGCCCGAGATTCGATCGTCGGTATCCCAATACCTTGTTCAATCTCGTTACCGGCAAGTCTCTTTACTCGTACCGTAATGCATGATCCCGTGGCTAACTCCTTAGTCACATTGAGCTCATTATGATGATGCATTACCGAGTGGGCCCAGAGATACCTCTCCGTCACACGGAGTGACAAATCCCAGTCTCGATCCGTGCCAACCCAACAGACATTTTCAGAGATACCCGTAGTGTACCTTTATAGTCACTCAGTTACGTTGTGACGTTTGGTACACCCAAAGCACTCCTACGGCATCCGGGAGTTACACGATCTCATGGTCTAAGGAAAAGATACTTGACATTGGAAAAGCTCTAGCAAACGAACTACATGATCTTTTGTGCTATGCTTAGGTTTGGGTCTTGTCCATCACATCATTCTCCTAATGATGTGATCCCGTTATCAATGACATCCAATGTCCATAGTCAGGAAACCATGACTATCTGTTGATCAACGAGTTAGTCAACTAGAGGCTTACTAGGGACACGTTGTGGTCTATGTATTCACACATGTATTACGATTTCCGGATAACACAATTATAGCATGAACAATAGACAATTATCATGAACAAAGAAATATAATAATAACCATTTATTATTGCCTCTAGGGCATATTTCCAACAAAAAAGGACGCCGATATCCATCACACGTGTGGTATATTAGTCATGCGCCCACACACCGTGTGTGGTGTGAGTAGGAGGCAGCCCACACGGGTTGTGTGTGGACGGACATTAGAATTTTCCACACGTGTAGGCGCGGCTACTTCGTGCCACACGCCCAACAAGTACTACTCATCTCCATCCCGCGCGTGTGGCACAAAGCAAAAATGCCCAAACGTCCTGGCGCAGCTACGTTAGGTACCCGCGGGATTACGATTTAGTTGCCAGCCTGGTTGACAGATGTAGTTATCCGGGATGGCAAGTGTAGTTGTAAAAGCATGACAACTCTATCTGTTTTGGTTAATTATAGTTGCCATGTCTAATTTATGGTAGTTGCCGCGTGTAATCAAACCGTAGTTGCGTGTGTGATTACTACTTGCCACATATGGTCAAACAGTAGTTGCCACGTGTGGTCCAACCATAGTTGCCATGTATGGTTAATCACAGTTGCCATGTGTGTTTATCTGGTTGCCACGTACGCGCAACTGCAGTTGCCGTCTAGCAAAGAATCACATTTGTCATTTGTGTTTACCTAGTTGCCACGTTTGCGTAACTGCAGTTGCCATCCACAACGTAGGAATGTCGTGTGGGCGAAAAGCAGTTCGCCCACACGCGCATGGACTAGGTGGTGGTTGTGTGGGTAGAAACTAGTTTGCCCACACAGCGCAGCTGGCAAATAGCGTGGTGCAGGGCGTGTGGGCAAACTCTCCAACGCCCACACACCAGCCCAGTCCTACGTGGCATGCAAATTCCGCCTCAGTGTGTCAAGATTCGTGCAAACTGCACTGGAAGATGACCCACACGTGTGGGCGAGTTATAAAACTGCCACACGTGTGGACGTTAGTATTTCCGAAAAAAATTGTTCCCCACAAAAAGGATTAAAGGAAAAATGTATAAGGTTCAATCTCATCGAGTCACGGACATGGTATATTTTTATTTCTCCGAAATAGATTTCATAAGATAAAAGTAGGCCCAATATAGGTATAGTTTTCTTGATCGAGTTTGTTAGATCTTAGTTGCCCGAGACTGAAGTAAGTCTCAGTCGATACTATATTCGTCAGATTTTACGTGGAGATCGTGTAAAGTTTTCTTTAAAAAATATTTCTTCTTTTTATAGGTTCTGTCACTTGACTGAGACTTTATTAAGTCATAGTCGACTGAGATTTAGCCACACTCTTTCTTGATAATTCGCTTTGGCATGGTAATTAGATTACACCTATATAGGCAGGCAGCATGCTGGGATTAAAAATTCTGTTAAAGTTGGGCTTATTAGAGAGAAAAACTGTTAAGGTTTCACAGACCGACACACCGAGTACTTGACTTGAGGCCTAGCTAGGACACACACAAATTAAGCCTACTAGCTTATTCTATGAAAAACGTTTCCTTAAAAAGGAAAATCAGCCACAGTTCTCACTAGTATCATATCAAAAAGACAGTGATTAGCGCCTGATTAATCTCTATCATTTGATAATCAATCCAGATGACTATGAAAGCATGTACCTGTAAAGCCCGCATCACAGATGAACACGGTTCTAGCTGGCTCAATACCTAAAATCTTAAAAGTGCATACGCACTTTTTGGGCGTCGTGGGCGGCCGGCTCCTGGCCGCACGATCTTGCCCGAACCGCCGCGAGCACGGGCCAGGTGTTACCTGGTCGGGCTCTCTCAATCGCTAGCGTTTGTCACCAACTACACCCCGCTTTCACACCCTTCCTCCTCATCCCCTCGCTCCAGCCGCCTCCGCCCTGCTCGCTCAGGCCGCCTCCGCTCCAACTCGCGCTGGCCGTCTCCACCCTGCTCGCTCCGGCCACCTCCGCTCCACCTCGCGTCGTCTGCCTCTGCCCCTCTAGCACAGGCCGCCGCCGACCCACCTCCCTCCCGAGCGCTCCATCCCAGAGGTGGAGTGAGCTTTCCCCCTTCGTCGGAGTTGCAGAAGAAGGCGCTCTTGGATGGGATTGATTTGAAGGAAGGGCAAATGGGCTGGCATCTCTGCCGGCTATGACTGTGCCCCTCTCGTTTGGTGCTACAACAATACGAGACACGGCACAGTAGCGGCGATGCAGGCAGACTCCCGCTGTGGCTCCTAGCGCCGCGGCCGGAGACGAGAGGTAGCAACAATGGCTAGCGCTAAGAGTTGCGGATGCCTTCAGCCAACACCCAATGCATCGCGGTGACACCCTATAACACAGCGACGCTGGTCAATTTTGTTTCTATCCACACACACACACGAATGGATAGATAGGAACCTTATCTCTTTGTCATGTTTCACCTAAATCCATCCATTCTTCTGTAATTCGTAAATTCATTTTTTTTTTGTAGCTGCATGATCTAACTTTCTATGAGGTTGCAACCTACCGACCATGACAACGTAATGTGCAACTAGTCTACTGCGCCGGCCAACAACCTAGTAGTCGATGTGCAACCCTCATCCCTGCTCGTGGATGTGTAGTTTTTCACACTTTGCACACCCTGCCCCACCCCTCTACCAGTGCTATGTTCAACTTAGTCTGTTGTTCACGCCAACAACTTATTAGTCGATGTGCAACTCCCTCCCCACCCTTGTGGATATGTAGTTTCAGTTGGCGGGGGCAATATACGGAGTTGCACACGTCTGCTAGGCAGTTGGCCGGGGCAACATACGAAGTTGCACATCTCACAGGCAGGATAGTTTGATGGTGAAAACTCCACATTCATGAGTGGAAAGTTGCATATAGACAGGACGCTAAAGTTGTACATCTCACTAGCAGGGGTGGTTTGGCCTAGGTGCTAGCAGGGAAATTACACATTCATGGGATACAAGAAAAAGTTGCACATCACTGTTAGACAGTTGGCCGTGGCAGTATCTGAAGTTGCACATCCACTGGTAGATATTTGGCCGATGCAGCAAACAGTGAAAGCACATCCATGAGCAGAGGGAAAGTTGCACATCAACTACTAGGAAGTTGGTCTGGGTCACAGACGAGGTTGCACATCTAAGTGGAAGGAGTTAGTTTAGGGGTGGAGGTGTCATCAATGAAAACCGCACGTCCACTGGGTAGGTGGAAAGTTGCACATCCAGTGTCAGTAGTTGCACATCGACGATTAGATAGTTGCACAAAACAGGGACTAAATTGCACAAAAAAAATTCATCAAAACATGCCCATGCGAAATTGCCCCTCACGCGCGGCAACTACCAAGCATTTGGCAGTGTAGTTAGCCGGGGCAGTTAGACGAAATTGCACATTTCACTGTTAGGGAGTAGTATGGGACGGTGCCATCAATGAAAACTGCATGTCCATTGTTAGAGGGAAAAGTTGCACATCGACTATCAACTAGTTGCACATCGATGGCTAAACTGTTGCACCAAACGGGGACTAAATTGCACAGAAAAAAGTTCGTCGAAATATACCCATGCGGGATCCAGTTTCGAAGAGCACGCCGCGAGGGTTCCAACGGTGAAAACGGATCTTAATTCCGAAACACAATTTAAAAATTATGACTTTTTAAAAAATTTAAAACTCAAATTAAATACGTTCATATCTGTTCACATGTATGCTTTTGTAGTATTTTTCTTGTACGTGGTACTTTTTCTAATTAGAATTGTTTTATTAATTGGAGGGGACAAATTATTATTTTTTATGGATTAGGGATCAAAATTTTCTGTTTTAGACCGGCCGCTTGAGACGACTAGCGAGCAGCCGGCCGCTCGCTAGATCGGTCCGGCTCAATATTGGTCTCACATGGAGGTAGCATAACCATCGATGTCGGCTTACCTTCCGGTACGGTGGCTATGCGCGCCCATATGCATATTATTATGGACTCCACTACCAATCTGATTTCAGATTTACCATGGTAAATCAAACATTTTTCATGGCAAATAATGTTCTCTGAGGATGGCATGTTTAGTTGGCAAGTATGTCAAATCCATCCCAGTTTATTTTAGCAAAAGATTGCAGTGCTTTGCAAACTAAATTTGTCATAATTGCGCAATATAAATTTCCATAAAAATGTCAGATTTATCATGCCTAAATTTCTAACGTCAAATTTTTAGTGTTTCCGATTATTATTTCCTTGTCCATTGCGCCGCGCGCGCATCGCTAATGAAGTCCAAGCGCTCGCACCGCATGGTTTAATTCTCAACTTGCTTGCATAATCTTGTCCTTTTTAATCTAAAATATGTTGTGTAGCATGACAAGGTTGGCTAACATGCATGAACATGCAAGGGTATTGCTCAACTTGTTGCCGTATATATCTTCAGGACTGATATTCCAAAACCATCAGTCCCTGATCATTCTACAATCTCGCCGTATCAAACAAATGATACACCCGGATGACAACCTAGCAGTCTCGACGCCGATCGAATCGCACATGGCCACGTACGATCGATCATGCATACATGCCCAAGCTACTACGCCAAACAGCTTGATCCCATGCACCACGCATCCATGCATATCCCCCGGCTATAAATACAACACTCTCTTCAAGCTCTCATGCATCCCAAACCCAAAGCACTAGTAGCTATCCCACTCAAGCACACGCTCACGATGGCATCCAGAGCTGCTACCTTCGTCGCCCTGAGCCTCCTCCTCTCCGCCGTCGCCACGCACGGCTGCGGACCCTATTGCCAGCCGCCAGTCGTCGTGCCGACACCGCCCGTTGTCGTTCCGCCGCCGTACCATGGAGGAGGAGCGCACGGCCACGGCGGGCAGTGCTCTATCGACGCCCTAAAGCTGAGGGTGTGCGCCAACGTTCTCGGCGGCCTGCTCGGCCTCAAGGTCGGCGTTCCGGCGCACGACGAGTGCTGCCCGCTGCTCCAGGGGTTGGTCGACCTTGACGCCGCCGTCTGCCTGTGCACCGCCGTCAGGGCCAACGTCCTCGGCATCCACCTCAACGTGCCTGTGGACATCAGCCTCCTCCTCAACCACTGCGGCAAGACGTGCCCGTCCGAGTTCACTTGCCCAGCCCATTAACGGACGCCTACTGCTCACGGGCGCCGAATAAAATTTGCTTTCGATCCGTACGTCGTTGTTATTTTCGTGTCCACATTTGAATCCTTGTAACCAGTACTACTCTTTTTGTAACAATCATCAGCCATCCAAATCATGATCTATTGACACATGGAACCTGAGTAATAATCCTGCATATATATGGCAGGCTTCGATGCACGGTAGCTCTTTTCACATTGTCCGTAGTAAGTAAAAACACTAAGAACAACTCCAACGCGCTGACTAAACGAACGCGCCATTTGCTCGTTGTTTGTCCGTTTGGGTCGGCAGCCCGCTCGTTGTCCGCCCCTGTTTGCGTCTGCCGTGCGTCCAACGCGTACACCCATTTCATGTCCGTACATCCCAATTTTAAAAAGGTCCGCGGCCATACATCATGCCAGCGGTCATGCCATCGCCCAGAGTTCATGCATGCGCCATGTCAGCCATACATGCCAGTCTCCAAAAAACCACCACACAGTTCATACTGGCACACTTGCCAGCGGCCGACACACATCCCAGCACATAAAAAAGGGGCGGGAGTTCAACCACGCCATCTCGGCCGTGGTCATGCCAGCGGGCATTTCCTCTGGTCCCCGGAGGATGATCCACCCGCCACAGGTGGGGCATTGAGGTCGATGGACATGGGCGCGAGCGTGGACGGCGCCACCATGCTCACCTGCCGTGAGCATTCCCCAGAGAAAACGGGAGGCTTGCGGATAGGGATAAAAGCCGGGAATCAAAGGCGTGGTAGACATGCGCCGCGACTCCGGAAGTGCCACATGAGGAAAGGCCGACGAGCCCTAGCTGGCTGCGGCCACAGCGGCACTGACGAGCTCGTGCTGGCCAGGGTTTAACCCTAGGAAGAGCAGGGCCTAACTCGTTGCCGCGACAACTCTGACATTGTTTTCCTCTTGCTGTGCGGCGGCGGCTGAAGGAAATATGCCCTAGAGGCAATAATAAAGTTATTATTTATTTCCTTATTTCATGATAAATGTTTATTATTCATACTATAATTGTATTAACCGGAAACTTAGTACATGTGTGAATACATAGACAAACAGAGTGTCCCTAGTGTGCCTCTACTTGACTAGCTCGTTAATCAAAGATGGTTAAGTTTCCTAGCCATAGACATGAGTTGTCATTTGATGAACGGGATCACATCATTAGTGAATGATGTGATGGACAAGACCCATCCATTAGCTTAGCACTATGATCGTTTAGTTTATTGCTATTGCTTTCTTCATGACTTATACATGTTCCTATGACTATGAGATTATGCAACTCCCGGATACCGGAGGAACACTTAGTGTGTTATCAAACGTCACAACATAACTGGGTGATTATAAAGATGCTCTACAGGTGTCTCCAATGGTGTCTGTTGAGTTGGCATAGATCGAGATTAGGATTTGTCACTCTGATTGTCGGAGAGGTATCTCTGGGCCCTCTCGGTAATGCACATCACTATAAGCCTTGCAAGCAATGTGACTAATAAGTTAGTTGCGGGATGATGCATTACGGAACGAGTAAAGAGACTTGCCGGTAACGAGATTGAACTAGGTATGATGATACCGACGATCGAATCTTGGGCACGTAACATACCGATGACAAAGGGAACAACGTATGTTGTTATGCGATTTGACCGATAAAGATCTTCGTAGAATATGTAGGAGACAATATGAGCATCCAGATTCCGCTATTGGTTATTGACCGGAGATGTGTCTCGGTCATGTCTACATAGTTCTCGAACCCGTAAGGTCCGCACGCTTAAATTTCGATGACGATTTGTATTGTGAGTTTATGTTATTTGATGACCGAAGGTTGTTCGGAGTCTCGGATGAGATCACGGACATGACGAGGAGTCTCGAAATGGTCGAGACATAATGATTGATATATTGGAAGGCTATATTCGGACATCGGAAAGGTTCCGAGTGATTCGGGTATTTTTCGGAGTACCGGAGAGTTACGGGAATTCGCCGGGGGAAGTAGTGAGCCTTAATGGACCATACGGGAAAGGAGAGAAGGGCCTCAAGGGGTGGCCGCCCCCCCCCCCCATGGGCTGGTCCGAATTGGACTAGGAGGGGGCGGCGCCCCCCTCCTTCCTTCTCCCCTCTTCCTCCTTCCCTCCTTCTCCTACTAGGAATAGGAAAGAGGAGGGGAATCCTACTTGGACTGGGGAGTCCTAGTAGGATTCCCCACACCTGGCGCGCCCCCTTGGGCCGGCCACCTCTTCCCTCCCCTCCTTTATATACGTGGCCAGGGGGCACCCCATAGACACATAAGTTGATCTTTAGCCATGTGCGGTGCCCCACTCCACAGTTTTCCACCTCAGTCATAAAATTGTAGTGCTTAGGCGAAGCCCTGCGCCGGTAACTTCATCATCACCGTCACCACACCGTCATGCTGACGGAACTCTCCCTCGGTCTCAGCTGGATCTAGAGTTCAAGGGACGTCACCGAGCTGAACATGTGCAGATCGCGGAGGTGCCGTGCGTTCGGTACTTGATCGGTTGGATCGCGAAGACGTTCGACTACATCAACCGCGTTACTTAACGCTTCCGCTTTCGGTCTACGATGGTACGTGGACACGCTCTCCCGCTCGTTGCTATGCATCACATAGATAGATCTTGCGTGATCGTAGGTAATTTTTTTGAAATACCGCGTTCCCCAACAGTGGCATCAGAGCCAGGTCTATGCGTAGATGTTATATGCACGAGTAGAACACAAAGAGTTGTGGGTGATAATAGTCATACTGCTTACCAGCATGTCATACTTTGATTCGGCGGTATTGTTGGATGGAGCGGCTCAGACCGACATTACGCATACGCTTACGCGAGACTGGTTCTCTCTCCCGACGTGCTTCGCACACAGGTGGCTAGTGGGTGTCTGTTTCTCCATATCACCTGCAGTCTAGTGGTCAAGTAGAATTGAGTAATAGAGAGCTCAAATTAATTTTACAAAAGACTGTTAATAGATCTAGAAAGAATTGGTCCAAGAAACTTGATGATGCATTATGGGCCTATAGAACTGCATATAAAAATCCTGTGGGTATGTCCCCGTATAAAATGGTTTATGGAAAAGCGTGCCACTTACCTCTTGAACTAGAACATAAGGCTTATTGGGCTATTAAAGAGCTCAATTATGATTTCAAACTTGCCGTTGAGAAGAGGTTATTTGATATTAGCTCACTTGATGAATGGAGAACCCAAGCTTATGAGAATGCCAAATTGTTTAAAGAAAAAGTTAAAAGATGGCATGACAAAAGAATACAAAAGCGTGAGTTTAATGTAGGTGATTACGTATTGCTATACAACTCTCGTTTAAGATTTTTTGCAGGAAAACTTCTCTCTAAATGGGAAGGTCCTTACGTTATCGAGAAGGTCTATCGTTCCGGTGCCATAAAAATCAACAACTTCGAGGGCACGAATCCGAAGGTGGTGAACGGTCAAAGAATTAAACATTATATCTCAGGTAATCCTATAAATGTTGAAAACAATGTTATTGAAACCGTAACCCCGGAGGAATACATAAGGGACACTTTCCGGAACGTTTCAGACTCCGAAAAGGAATAGGTATGTGGTACGGTAAGTAAACCGACTCCAAAACAGTTCTAATGGCAATATTTCTCCGTTTTGGAATATTTAGAAAAATAGAAAAATAAGAAGCAGACCGGGAAGGACACGAGGCCTCCACGAGGGTGGAGGGCGCGCCCCCCCTACCTCGTGTGCTCTCCGGACTCCGTTTTCTTACACGTTACGTATTTTGGTCGGTAAAAATTCATTATATAATCTCCTGAAGGTTTTAACTCCCGTATCACGCAAATATCCTCTATTCTTGTTTCGAGCTGTTTTCTGTCAGGTTTGTCAAGGCCGGGCATCATGTCGTCCCCCTCCTCCAACAATGGTGACAACGATGCTTGGCTAATGAAGATGGAGCTAAAGAGGGAAGAACCCATGGAGATCAACAAGGATGAAGGGATTAAGAAGGCCACGGAGGACCAAGTTCCGGCAATAGAAGACATCCTTCAACTTGATCACAATCCTCTTACCCCAACTGAGATCGAAGCTTTCAAGATGATTGAGTTAGCTCGTATACAAAACAAGTATCTCACACGTGAAAATATTTTGTTGAAGGAGCATATCGTTCCACTCAAGGGCATTATCCGCAAGCTGGAGGACCTCTTACGCTCGATGTGCGACTATCCATCATCACCTCCACCTTCTTCACCATCGCCGAAGAAGGAGACATAATCACATGGGTATGGGCACTCCCCTTGGCAACTGCCAAGCTTGGGGGAGGTGCCCCGGTATCGTATCTCAACCACATCTCCTACCTTTACCGTTTTTCTTAGTTCGATCCTATTAAGTAGTATCTTGATCTAGTAGAATAAAGTTTTGGTATGATCTAGTTTTGAGTTTTTTCGAGGTTTGGAGTCCCTAGATATTTAATGACTGATGGTGGTTCACATTTTATTCATGGTGCTTTTCGTAAAATGCTTGCAAAGTATGATGTTAATCATAGAATTGCATCTCCTTATCACCCGCAGTCTAGTGGTCAAGTAGAATTGAGTAATAGAGAGCTCAAATTAATTTTGCAAAAGACTGTTAATAGATCTAGAAAGAATTGGTCCAAGAAACTTGATGATGCATTATGGGCTTATAGAACTGCATATAAAAATCTTATGGGTATGTCTCCGTATAAAATGGTTTATGGAAAAGCGTGTCACTTACCTCTTGAACTAGAACATAAGGCTTATTGGGCTATTAAAGAGCTCAATTATGATTTCAAACCTGCCGGTGAGAAGAGGTTATTTGATATTAGCTCACTTGATGAATGGAGAACCCAAGCTTATGAGAATGCCAAATTGTTTAAAGAAAAAGTTAAAAGATGGCATGAGAAAAGGATACAAAAGCGTGAGTTTAATGTAGGTGATTACGTATTGCTATACAACTCTCGTTTAAGATTTTTGCAGGAAAACTTCTCTCTAAATGGGAAGGTCCTTACGTTATCGAGGAGGTCTATCGTTCCGGTGCCATAAAAATCAACAACTTCGAGGGCACGAATCCGAAGGTGGTGAATGGTCAAAGAATTAAACATTATATCTCAGGTAATCCTATAAATGTTGAAAACAATGTTATTGAAACCGTAACCCCGGAGGAATACATAAGGGACACTTTCCGGAACGTTTCAGACTCCGAAAAGGAATAGGTATGTGGTATGGTAAGTAAACCGACTCCAAAACAGTTCTAATGGCAATATTTCTCCGTTTTGGAATATTTAGAAAAATAGAAAAATAAGAAGCAGTCCGGGAAGGACACGAGGCCTCCACGAGGGTGGAGGGCGCGCCCTACCCCCTGGCCGCGCCCCCCTACCTCGTGGGCACCTCGTGTGCTCTCCGGACTCCGTTTTCTTGCACGTTACATATTTTGGTCAGTAAAAATTCACTATATAATCTCCCGAAGGTTTTAAATCCCGTATCACGCAAATATCCTCTGTTCTTGTTTCGAGCTGTTTTTTGTCAGGTTTGTCAAGGCCGGGCATCATGTCGTCCCCCTCCTCCAACAATGGTGACAAAGATGCTTGGCTAATGAAGATGGAGCTGAAGAGGGAAGAACCCATGGAGATCAACAAGGATGAAGGGATTAAGAAGGCCACGGAGGACCAAGTTTCGGCAACAGAAGACATCCTTCAACTTGATCACAATCCTCTTACCCCAACTGAGATCGAAGCTTTCAAGATGATTGAGTTAGCTTGTATACAAAACAAGTATCTCACACGTGAAAATATTTTGTTGAAGGAGCATATCGTTGCACTCAAGGGCATTATCCGCAAGCTGGAGGACCTCTTACGCTCGATGTGTGACTATCCATCATCACCTCCACCTTCTTCACCATCCCCGAAGAAGGAGACATAATCACATGGGTATGGGAACTCCCCTTGGCAACTGCCAAGCTTGGGGGAGGTGCCCCGGTATCGTATCACAACCACATCTCCTACCTTTACCGTTTTTCTTAGTTCGATCCTATTAAGTAGTATCTTGATCTAGTAGAATAAAGTTTTGGTATGATCTAGTTTTGAGTTTTGCTTTATGATCCCTCTATGTAATCGAGTCCGTGAGCTATATAATAAAGATTAGTGTTGAGACAAGGGCTTGATTATCTTGCTATGATCTTGAGTAAATAAAAGAAAAGAGAAAATAATAAAAAGAAATAAAGAGATCATATTGATCTTATGAAGAGTAATGACTTCACATAGAAAGAGTATGATGATTAAAAATTGTTGAGAGTTGACAAACATAGCTTTGGTCATCGTTGCAATTAATAGGAAGTAATAAAGAAAGAGAGGTTTCACATATAAATATACTATCTTGGACATCTTTTATGATTGGGAGCACTCA
Organism: Triticum aestivum; assembly: GCF_018294505.1. Classification (NCBI taxonomy): domain Eukaryota; kingdom Viridiplantae; phylum Streptophyta; class Magnoliopsida; order Poales; family Poaceae; genus Triticum; species Triticum aestivum. The sequence goes on from NC_057805.1 coordinate 477,724,316, forward strand.
TTAAAATATGGCATGCTAAAGAGTTGATGTTGGACAAGGAAGACAACGTAATGGGTTATGTTTTCTTATATCTGAGATAAAGTATATTTTCATGGATCATCCAACATGTTGAGCTTGCCTTTCCCCTTCATGCTAGCCAAATTCTTTGCACCAAGTAGAGATACTACTTGTGCTTCCAAAAACCCTCAAACCAGTTTTGCCATGAGAGTCCACCATATCTACCTATGGATTGAGTAAGATCCTTCAAGTAAGTTGTCATCGGTGCAAGCAATAAAAATTGCTCTCTAAACATGTATGATTGATTGGTGTGGAGGAAATAAGCTTTATACGATCTTGTGATGTGGAAGAAATAAAAGCGACGGACTGCATAATAAAGGTTCATATCACAAGTGGCAATATAAAGTGTCGTTCTTTCGCATTAAGATTTTGTGCATCCAACCTTGAAAGCGCATGGCAACCTCTGCTTCCCTCTGCGAAGGGCCTATCTATTATTATTATCTTCTACCTTATGCAAGAGTCATGGTGATCTTCACCTTTCCTTTTTACATTTTATCCTTTGTCAAGCACAGGATGTTGTAAAGATCCTGATAGATATATCTAATTGGATGTGGGTTAGCATGAATTATTATTGTTGACATTACCCCTGAGGTAAAAGGTTGGGAGGGGAAACTATAAGCCCCTATCTTTCTCTGTGTCTGATTAAAACTCCGTAACCACAAGTATTGCGTGAGTGTTAGCAATTATGAAAGACTAAATGATAGTTGAGTATGTGGACTTGCTAGAAAGCTCTGACATAGACTCTTTCTGATGTTATGATAAATTGCAATTGCCTCAATGACTGAGATTATTGTTTGTTAGTTCTCAATAAAGTTTCTGATTCATACTTTGCATTGTGAATAGATTATTACTTGAGCATAAGAAATCATATGACAATATCCCTATATGTTGCTATTATGAGAATAATCATGATGCCCTCATGTCCGTATTTTATTTTATCGACACCTCTACCTCTAAACATGTGGACATATTTATTGTTATCGGCTTCCGCTTGAGGACAAGCGAGGTCTAAGCTTGGGGGAGTTGATACGTCCATTTTGCATCATGCTTTTATACCAATATTTATTGCATTATGGGCTGTTATTACACATTATGTCACAATACTTATGCCTATTCTCTCTTATTTTACAAGGTTTACATAAGGAGGGAGAATGCCGGCAGCTGGAATTCTGGGCTGGAAAAGGAGCAAATATTAGAGACCTATTCTGCACAACTCCAAAAGTCCTGAAACTCCACGAAAGTTATTTTTGGAAATAATAAAAAATACTGGAAGAAGAATCTACGTCAGGGGGGCCTCCACCTGTCCACGAGGGTGGGGGGCGCGCCCCCTGCCTCGTGGGCCCCCTGTTGGCCCTCTGGTGCCCATCTTCTGCTATATGAAGTCTTTCGTCCGAAGAAAAATCATAAGCAAGCTTTCGGGACGAGACTCCGCCGCCACGAGGCGGAACCTTGGCGGAACCAATATAGGGCTCCGGCAGAGCTGTTCTGCCGGGGACACTTCCCTCCGGGAGAGGGAAATCATCGCCATCGTCATCACCAACGCTCCTCTCATCGGGAGAGGACAGTCTCCATCAACATCTTCACCAGCACCATCTCCTCTCAAACCATAGTTCATCTCTTGTATCCAATTCTTGTCTCATAGTCTGGGATTGGTACCTGTAGGTTGCTAGTAGTGTTGATTACTCCTTGTAGTTGATGCTAGTTGGTTTATTTGGTGGAAGATCATATGTTCAGATCCTATATGCATATTAATACTCCTCTGATTATGAACATGAATATGCTTTGTGAGTAGTTACGTTTGTTCCTGAGGACATGGGAGAAGTCTTGCTATTAGTAGTCATGTGAATTTGGTATTCGTTCGATATTTTGATGAGATGTATGTTGTCGATCCTCTAGTGGTGTTATGTGAACGTCGACTACATGACACTTCACCATTATTTGGGCCTAGAGGAAGGCATTGGGATGTAATAAGTAGATGATGGGTTGCTAGAGTGACAGAAGCTTAAACCCTAGTTTATGCATTACTTCGTAAGGGGCTGATTTGGATCCATATGTTTCATGCTATGGTTAGGTTTACCTTAATACTTTTGTTGTAGTTGCGGATGCTTGCAATAGAGGTTAATCATAAGTGGGATGCTTGTCCAAGTAAGGGCAGCACCCAAGCACCGGTCCACCCACATATCAAATTATCAAAGTACCGAACGCGAATCATATGAACGTGATGAAAACTAGCTTGACAATAATTCCCATGTGTCCTCGGGAGCGCTTTTCTCTATATAAGAGTTTGTTTAGGCTTGTCTTTTGCTACAAAAAGGATTGGGCCACCTTGCTGCACTTTATTTACTTTTGTTACTTGTTGCTCGTTACAAATTATCCTATCACAAAACTATTTGTTACCTATTATTTCAGTGCTTGCAGAGAATACCTTGCTGAAAACCGCTTATCATTTCTTTCTGCTCCTCGTTGGGTTCGACACTCTTACTTATCGAAAGGACTACGACAGATCCCCTATACTTGTGGGTCATCAAGACCGAAAGGTCGAGCATGAATCATATAGTAGATATGATCAACATAGAGATGTTCACCATTGAAAACTACTCCATCTCACGTGATGATCGGACATGGTTTAGTTGATTTGGATCACTGATCATTTAGATGACTAGAGGGATGTCTATCTAAGTGGGAGTTCTTAAGTAATATGATTAATTGGACTTTAATTTATCATGAACTTAGTCCTGATAGTATTTGCAAATCATGTTGTAGATCAATAGCTCGCGATGTAGCTCCTCATTTAATTTTTGATATGTTCCTAGAGAAAAATAAAGTTGAAAGATTTTAGTAGCAATGATGCGGATTGGATCCGTGATCTGAGGATTATCCTAATTGTTGCACAGAAAAAATTATGTCCTTGATGCACCGCCAGGTGACAGAACTATTGCAGGAGCAGATGCAGACGTTATGAACGTTTTCACAAGCTCGGTATGATGACTACTTGATAGTTAAGTGCACCATGCTTTACGGCTTAGAACCAGGACTTCAAAAATGTTTTGAACGCCACGAAGCATATAAGATGTTCCAAGAGTTGAAATTGGTATTTCATACTCATGCCCGTGTCAAGAGGTATGAGACCTCTGACAGTACTTTGCCTACAAGATGGAGGAGAATAGCTCAACCAGTGAGCATGTGCTCAGATTGTCTGGGTACTACAATTGCTTGAATCAAGTGGGAGTTAATCTTCCAGATAAGATAGTAATTGACAAAGTTCTCTAGTCACTATCACCAAGTTTCTAGAACTTCGTGATGAACTATAATATGCAAGGGATAAACAATTCCCAAGCTCTTCGCGATGCTAAAATCGGCGAAGGTAGAAATCAAGAAAAGTATCAAGTGTTGATGGTTGACAAGACCACTAGTTTCAAGAAAAAGGGCAAAGGGAAGAAGGGGAACTTCAAAAAGAACGGCAAGCAAGTTGCTGCTCAAGTGAAGAAGCCCAAGTCTGGACCTAAGCCTGAGACTAAGTGCTTCTACTGCAAAGGGACTGGTCACTGGAAGCGGAACTGCCCTAAGTATTTGGCGGATAAGAAGGATGGCAAAGTGATCAAAGGTATATTTGATATACATGTTATTGATGTGTACTTTACTAGTGTTTATAGCAACCCCTCAGTATTTGATACTAGTTCAGTTGCTAAGAGTAGTAACTCGAAACAGGAGTTGTAGAATAAACAGAGACTAGTTAAGGGCGAGGTGATGATGTGTGTTGGAAGTGGTTCCAAGGTTGATATGATCATCATCGCACACTCCCTATACTTTCGGGATTAGTGTTGAACCTAAATAAATGTTATTTGGTGTTTGCGTTGAGCATGAATATGATTTGATCATGTTTATTGCAATACGTTTATTCATTTAAAGTCCGAGAATAATTGTTGTTATGTTTACATGAATAAAACCTTTGATAGTCATACACCCAATGAAAATAGTTTGTTGGATCTCGATCGTAGTGATACACATATTCATAATATTGAAGCCAAAATATGCAAAGTTAATAATGATAGTGCACTGCTGTTTAGGTCATATTGGTGTAAAGCGCATGAAGAAACTCCATGCTGATGGGCTTTTGAAATCACTTGACTATGAATCATTTGATGCTTGCGAACCATGCCTCATGGGCAAGATGACTAAAACTCCGTTCTCCGAAACAATGGAGCGAGCTACTGACTTATTGGAAATAATACATACCGATGTACGCGGTCCGATGAGCGTTAAGGCTCGCGGCGGGTATCTTTATTTTCTGACCTTCACAGATGATTTGAGCAGATATGGGTATATCTACTTAATGAAACATAAATCTGAAAAGTTCAAAGAATTTCAGAGTGAAGTGGAGAATCATCGTAACAAGAAAATAAAGTTTCTACGATCTGATCGCGGAGGCAAATATTTTAGTTACGAGTTTGGCCTTCATTTAAAAAAATATGGAATAGTTTCACAACTCACGCCACCTGGAACACCACAGCGTAATAGTGTGTCCGAACGTCGTAACCATACTTTATTGGATATGGACCACTATCGTTTTGGGATTATGCATTAGAGACAGCTACATTCACGTTAAATAAGGCGCCATCTAAATCCGTTGAGACGACACCGTATGAACTATGGTTTAGCAATAAACCTAAGCTGTCATTTCTTAAAGTTTGGGGCTGCGATGCTTACGTGAAAAAGCTTCAACCTAATAAGCTCGAACCCAAATCGGAGAAATGCGTCTTCATAGGATCCCCAAAGGAGACTGTTGGGGACACCTTCTATCACAGATCCGAAGGCAACATGTTCGTTGCTAAGAATGGATCCTTTCTAGAGAAGGAGTTTCTCTCGAAAGAAGTGAGTGGGAGGAAAGTAGAACTTGATGAGGTAATTGTACCTTCTCCCAAATTGGAAAGAAGTTCATCACAAAAATCATTTCCAGTGATGCCTACACCAATAAGTGAGCAAGTTAATGATGATGATCATGAAACTTTGGATCAAGTTACTACCAAACCTCGCAGGTCAACCAGAGTATGTTCCGCACCAGAGTGGTACTGTAATCCTGTTCTGGAAGTCATGTTACTAGACCATGACGAACCTACGGACTATGAGGAAGCGATGATGAGCCCAGATACCACGAAATGGCTTGAGGCCATGAAATCTGAGATGGGATCCATGTATGAGAACAAAGTGTGGACTTTGGTTGACTTGCCCGATGATCGGCAAGCCATTTGAGAATAAATGGATCTTCAAGAGGAAGACGGACGCTGATAGTAGTGTTACTATCTACAAAGCTCGACTTGTCGAAAAAGGTTTTTGACAAGTTCAAGGTGTTGACTACGATGAGATTTTCTCACTCGTATCGATGCTTAAAGTCTGTCCGAATCATGTTAGCAATTGCCACATTTCATGAAATCTGGCAAATGGATGTCAAAACGGTATTCCTTAATGGATTTATTAAAAGAAGAGTTGTATATGATGCAACCAGAAGGTTTTCTCAATCCTAAAAGTGCTAACAAAGTGTGCAAGCTCCAGCGATCCATTTATGGACTGGTGCAAGCATCTCGGAGTTGGAATATACGCTTTGATGAGTTGATCAAAGCATATAGTTTTATACAGACTTGCGGTGAAGCCTGTATTTACAAGAAAGTGAGTGGGAGCACTACAGCCTGTCTGATAAGTATATGTGAATGACATATTGTTGATCAGAAATGATGTAGAATTTTCTGGAAAGCATAAAGGAGTGTTTGAAAGGAGTTTTTCAAAGAAATACTTCGGTGAAGCTGCTTACATATTGGGCATCAAGATCTATAGAGATAGATCAAGACGCTTGATAAGATTTTCAATGAGTACATACCTTGACAAGATTTTGAAGTAGTTCAAAATGGAACAGTCAAAGAAAGAGTTCTTGCCTGTGTTGCAAGGAGTGAAGTTGAGTAAAGACTCAAAACCCGACCACGGCAGAAAATAGAAAGAGAATGAAAAGTCATTCCCTGTGCCTCAGTCATAGGTTCTATAAAGTATGCTATGCTGTGTACCAGACCTATTGAGTATCTTGCTATGAGTTTGGCAAGGGAGTACAATAGTGATCTAGGAGTAGATCACGGGACAGCAGTCAAAATTATCCTTAGAAGACTAAGGAAATATTTCTCGGTTATGGAGGTGACAAAGAGTTCGTCATAAAGAGTTACGTCGATGCAAGCTTTTACACCGATCCAGATGACTCTGCGTCCCAATCTGGATACATATTGAAAGTGGGAGCAATTAGGTAGAGTAGCTCCGTGCAGAGCATTATAGACATAGAAATTTGCAAAATACTTACGGATCTGAATGTGGCAGACCCGTAGACTAAAACTTCTCTCACAAGCAAAACATGATCACACCTAAGTACTCTTTGGGTGTTAATCACATAGAGATGTGAACTAGATTATTGACTCTAGTAAACCCTTTGGGTGTTGGTCACATGGCGATGTGAACTATGGGTGTTAATCACATGGTGATGTGAACTCTTGGTGTTAATCACATGCTGATGTGATCTAGATTATTGACTCTAGTGCAAGTGGGAGACTGAAGAAAATATGCCGTAGAGGCAATAATAAAGTTATTATTTATTTCCTTATTTCATGATAAATGTTTATTATTCATGCTATAATTGTATTAACCGGAAACTTAGTACATGTGTGAATACATAGACAAACAGAGTGTCCCTAGTGTGCCTCTACTTGACTAGCTCGTTAATCAAAGATGGTTAAGTTTCCTAGCCATAGACATGAGTTGTCATTTGATGAACGGGATCACATCATTAGTGAATGATGTGATGGACAAGACCCATCCGTTAGCTTAGCACTATGATTGTTTAGTTTATTGCTATTGCTTTCTTCATGACTTATACATGTTCCTATGACTATGAGATTATGCAACTCCTGGATACCGGAGGAACACTTAGTGTGCGAAACGTCACAACGTAACTGGGTGATTATAAAGATGCTCTACAGGTGTCTCCGATGGTGTCTGTTGAATTGGCATAGATCAAGATGAGGATTTGTCACTCCGATTGTCGGAGAGGTATCTCTGGGCCCTCTCGGTAATGCACATCACTATAAGCCTTGCAAGCAATGTGACTAATGAGTTAGTTGCGGGATGATGCATTACGGAACGAGTAAAGAGACTTGCCGGTAACGAGATTGAACTAGGTATGATGATACCGACGATCGAATCTCGGGCAAGTAACATACCGATGACAAAGGGAACAACGTATGTTGTTATGCGGTTTGACCGATAAAGATCTTCGTAGAATATGTAGGATACAATATGAGCATCCAGGTTCCGCTATTGGTTATTGACCGGAGATGTGTCTCGGTCATGTCTACATAGTTCCCAAACCCGTAGGGTCCGCACGCTTAACGTTCGATGACGATTTGTAGTATGAGTTTATGTTATTTGATGACCGAAAGTTGTTCGAGTCTCGGATGAGATCACGGACATGACGAGGAGTATCGAAATGGTCGAGACATAAAGATTGATATATTGGAAGGCTATATTCGGACCAGCCCATGGGGGGGAGGGGCGCGGCCACCCCTTGAGGCCCTTCTCCCCTCTTCCTCCTTCCCTCCTTCTCCTACTAGGAATAGGAAAGAGGAGGGGAATCCTACTTGGACTGGGGAGTCCTAGTAGGATTCCCCACACCTGGCGCGCCCCCTTGGGCCGGCCACCTCTTCCCTCCCCTCCTTTATATACGTGGCCAGGGGGCACCCCATAGACACATAAGTTGATCTTTAGCCGTGTGCGGTGCCCCACTCCACAGTTTTCCACCTCAGTCATAAAATTGTAGTGCTTAGGCGAAGCCCTGCGCCAGTAACTTCATCATCACCGTCACCACACCGTCGTGCTGACGGAACTCTCCCTCGGTCTTAGCTGGATCTAGAGTTCAAGGGACGTCACCGAGCTGAACATGTGCAGATCGCGGAGGTGCCGTGCGTTCGGTACTTGATCGGTTGGATCGCGAAGACGTTCGACTACATCAACCGCGTTACTTAACGCTTCCGCTTTCGGTCTACGAGGGTACATGGACACACTCTCCCGCTCGTTGCTATGCAGCACATAGATAGATCTTGCGTGATCGTAGGTAAAAATTTTGAAATACTGCGTTCCCCAACAACGGCTAGGGCGGCGGAGGACGCGGCTTCGGGCTTGCAGTCCTTCGTGTGCCTCCGATCCTTCCTCTTGGCGGATTGCACAGCCCGCTGCTTGGCCGTCAACGGCTTCTTCTTGGGCGGTGCCGCCATCTTGTGGGTGGCGCGAGGCTTGCCTTTGGCGGAGGCGACAGAGGTGAGGCCGGAGGCGAGGCCGGCGGCAGCATCGAGGATCGGCACGTCGTCCATGGCGAGCGGCGGGGAGTTTTTTTGGGGAAAGAGGAGGAAATGGGGGTGGTTGTGCCACGTACTGGTGGGCCAGGGGGAGGAATAGGCGGGCGTCGCGCGCGTCCGTTTCGTGTCCACACCGACGCAAATGAGGCCCAAATTTGGGTCGGAAATGGGTCGGCAGGCAAACAAAAAGCGAACGAGCGTCCATTTGGGTCGACACGTTGGGCCGATTTTTTTGTCCGTTTCGATCCAAACAGACACGCACGAACAAAATGGGTCGGCACGTTGGAGTTGCTCTAATGCATGCCTAGCAACATGTACCATGCCTGAACAAACCCTTACGGACTAGGCATAGACAGGCTCAAACCCGGGTTTTACCAAGAAATACTTCTACGAGGGACCAAGTTTACCCGGTAAAAATTTGCAAAGATTAATTTTGAAAATAAAAATCTAATATGCACTATATTTTTGGACAGAGGGAATAGCAAAATAGGCAAATTTATCTAAAAAAAAGGCACAAAGAGGGAAAATCATGGCAAAGATAAGAGAACCAGCATCACATGAAAAAGGGAGAAAAAAATATACAGTAAACTCATGCGGAATTAAAATTCCTATAAATTTCTTGTGGGAAGGCTGCCGTTGTAAAGGAATTTTCAATAAACATTAAGTCCAACATCATGGAAAAGTTTCTGTTTCTCTTGCAAAATTCTTAACACGAGGAAAAATTTCCTTCTCACTTCCGGAAATTCCAGCCTCATGAAAAACTAGGTCCAAACTCGTGAAAGAAAAGATCGTTCTGTACCAACATTAGGTCCAACATCACGGAAGTTTCAGGAACTTCTCCCTATATTTCTGCAAAATCCATGAAATTTCCACAGAAACATTATGTTGTTCCTGTAGGATTGCACAATGCATGCCCTATAGTACAACCAGCATATATCTTCAGTAAAAGCCTCGCCGTGGCCGCTCCTTGGCAACCTCCACTAGCAGGGTACGTCCCTCAAGAATCTGCACAAAATTCAAAGTGAAAACCAGATCTCTGAACTGAATGGCGACTCAAACTGGCAGTCGACACTTGAACACTGACCTGTTTGTTCAGAGCATAAACAGCGTCATAAGTTTCCTCCTCCCTCGCCATCGTGACAAAACCAAAACCCCGCGAACGCCAGGTCCCTCCTCTGCGCTCGTACACGATTCTTGCATCAAACACATCGCCGTGCTCACTGAACAGCTCCTCCAACCAAGAGTCGTCCACCTGCCACGGCAGATTTCCCACGTAGATTCCGAACCGATGCCAAGATCGGCGCCGAGGAGTTTCCACCCTTGATGATCTTGGTGTTGCTGCCTTGTTTGCGGAATGACGGCGAGGGGTGTCCATTCGCAAGCCTCTTGATCTAGGAGTTGCATTGTTCACTGATCGACGGCGAGGGGGGTCCATTCGGAAGCCTCTTGATCCAGGAGTTGCATTGTCGTTCACAGATCGACGTGGAGTTTCCACCCTTGCACCACTAGTTCTATGAGCTGCCTTATGCACGGTCAGACGCCTGCCGTACACTTCCTGTCCAGAAAGGTTAGTCAGACAAGATGCAATTTCCATGTTCTTTAGCACCAGCTTAGATCATCGACCATGTGGATTACACATGACTCTGGCATTTAAAGGTCAACAACAATTACTTCAAAGAATCAAGAACACTCTCTTCTCATAGCATTCCGATGATTGAATAAGGCTGTAAATTAAGTTAGGAGAATAAAATGGCCGACGATTAAGTTTGCTTCAGGTTAAGGTTTTCCTCAGATCAGGAACTGCGAGCACGGTCATGTACACCCACAAGAACTTAAAATGAGAAAAACCAGTACCACATTACTTAAGGAATGTATTGCTTGAAAATTTGCAAGGTGTGTGTGCAAATGCAAACCAGAAGAAGCTCATTTTCATGCATACTGCAAGTAGATTGGTTACTAGCAGGTCCTATTTAACTTTTAACTAAATTCATTAAGAAAATATAAAGAAACTAGAAAGGTCAACAAAACAAGTCAACAGCTACTTGAAAGGATCAAGAACACTCTCATCTCATGGCATGCCGATGAATAAGGTGGCAAATTAACTTCGGAGAATAAAATGGCCGATGATTAAGTTTGCTTCAGATTGAGGTTTCCTCAGATCAGCAACTGAGAGCACGGTCACATACACCCACAAGAACTTAAAATGAGAAAACCAGTACCAGATTATTGTTGGAATGTACTGCTTGAAAGGTTGAAAGGTGTGTGTGCAAATGCAAACCGGGAGTAGTTCATTTTCATTCATGCTGCAAGCAGATTGGTTACTAGCAGGTCCTATTTAATTCTTAATTAAATTCAGAAAATATAAAGAAACTAGACCCATCAAGATATAGAGTATACTTACATAGCGATGGAACATCTCTGCAGCCCTCTCAGCCTCCGCAACAGAACTCATGGTGACAAACCCAAACCCACGACTCTGGCCTGTGTTCCTGTTGCAAATGACCTGCACACACACAAAGTTGAAACTGACATCATCACCAACTCTAAGATGATCTTGTTGAGCACTTGTGGGAACTTGACGGCGGTTGATTCATGCACTTTTACCACGTTTATTTGGATTATTACTTCATTAGGACTATAATGGTGTGTTTCGGGTTTAAATATTTAATTCAAAAACTTGAATTTGAAGTATTGTTTTATCAAGTTCTGAATTAATGTGTGGTGCATACGTAGTTCAAATGGAGTTTGCATGCAGAAGCAAAAGATGGGAGAGAAAAGGAAAAGAAAAACTGTTTGCGCTAAATTTTAAGATGCTACAGATGCTCATACTGTTGGTCGCGATCGGAAGCATCGGGAAAAGGGTGCCGAAGTGTTGCTATCAATTCCTTCAGTTCCTTGAACCTATTCTGCAGTATTTTATCATAGGTCTTTCCGATGGATCACGCTGAGAGACAGAATATGTCCGTCCTATTTATCGAACCATTTGGTACGTTACGGACTTTCATGTCTGAACTTACGAACGATTTGCCGTGGAGAGCATGCAACTAATTGGTGTTCACAACTGAAGTAGGAGTAGATCACTATATAAAGTCGACCCTGCAGCTCTCTAACCACGCAAAAACAAACCAGTGTAGCAGCAACCAAAAAAAAGAAGGTTACAGTTCAAGTGTGTTCAGTAGCTAAGATGGCTACCGCAAGAGCTCTAGCCACCATCGCAATCTTCCTGCTGGCGGCGCTCTCCACCTCCCACATCGCGTCCTCACTCCGCCCGGGTCTTGGCGTCTGCCGTGCAAGTGGCTATCTTCCAGGAAAGTCGGGCAACTGCGAGAAGAGCAACGACCCGGACTGCTGTGAGGACGGCAAGAGATACCCGCAGTACCACTGCTCGCCCCCGGTCACCGCGACCACCAAGGCCGTCTTGACGCTCAACAGCTTCGAGAAGGGCAAGGACGGCGGTGGCCCATCGGAGTGTGACAACGCCTACCATAGCGACGTGGAGATGGTCGTCGCGCTCTCCACCGGCTGGTTCAAGAACATGGCCCGTTGCGGGCACCGTATCAAGATCAGTGCCAATGGCAACTCCGTGTACGCCAAGGTGGTGGACGAGTGCGACTCCGTGTATGGCTGCGACGAGGACCACAACTACGAGCCACCCTGTGCCAACAACATCGTCGACGCGTCTCCGGCGGTGTGGAACGCATTGGGGCTCGACCAGAACGTCGGCATGGAGGGCATCACCTGGTCTGACGAGTGAGCACCTTCGTTTTTTCTAAACGTACCACTTTGTCGGTCACAGTGTCATGTATATAATTTTCGTTGTCAGTTACACAGATCCTATAGGGAGCTCAGATTATGCATATGATTGTGTGATTGTATAAAATAAACAGTGCAGCCTATGGTTTAGCACCGATGAGAAGTTATTGTGTGTGATCTTCTAACTGCCTCTCAACACCCGCACAAACTGACGAACAAATAGTATAAAGAAACAACTTTACTCCCATAACAGATTAATAAGTAGCATGGCATATCCAAATAATAAGATATATACTATATCCGATTCAGCTTTCCCTCCACACAGAACAAGCATCCATTGCAAAATTTGTAATTTTGTAGATGTGTGTAGATTATTAAGGAGTCAGACATGGGTATTGGATAATGAGAGCTAAAAGGCTCACCTTGGAGTCTTCAACGATACCGGCATACTCGAAGAGTTCGGCGAGATACCGGCTGTCAATGTCGTAGTGTAGGTTCCCGACATACACACTAGTAGAAAAAGAGGCTTCCATACGCCCCCATTAGTCCCCAAAATAATCGAACCGCGACCAAAGGGGTTTTTAGTCGCGGTTCGGGAGGAGACCCGCGACCAACTATCTGGGCCCAGCGCGCTCGGTCGACAGCTGGCGGAGGGGAGGGGCTTTAGTCCCGGTTGGCCTGGCCAACCGGGACTAAAGGTCCTCAGGCTGGCCCGAAGGCCTTTAGTCGCGGTTGGCCAGACCAACCGGGATTAAAGGTTAGACCTTTAGTCCCGGTTGGTCTGGCCAACCGCGACTAATGGCCCGAACCTTTAGTCGCGGTTGGCCAGACCAACCGGGATTAAAGGTTAGACCTTTAGCCCCGGTTGGTCTGGCCAACCGCGACTAAAGGGATTTGAGGCCTCATTTTCAAACTCTACCCCCCCCCCCCCATCGCCTTTTCAGTTTTAGAAAAAACAAAAGAAAATGATGGAAATGTCAAAAAAATAAAATAAAATAAGTTTCTCATGTGATATGTGGTCTAGTTGTTGGGAAAATTAACAAATATGAATTTCGACTTTATTTGCAAAATCTCTCTGGAATTTCTTAAAATGGGCATAACTTTTGCATACGAACTCGGATGAAAAAGTTTTTTATATGAAAAATCATCTACTCGAAAAGTTACATCCGAATTTAATCGGGGGAACCCCGTTAAACATTTTCAAAATCCTCAAAAACCTAACAGAAAAAAAGATACGGGGCTTTTAAGATCTGGAGAGGCAAAAAAATTCAAAAAATTTCAAATTGTGGTCAAACTGTGGTCAAACAATGGTCAAACTAATTATTCTAGAATATTAGTGTTATTAAATAATTATTTCAGTTTTTTTTAAATTTTGGTCAAATCTGGTCAAATAGTGGTCAAACTAATTATTGCCGAAATATTAGTGTCACTAAATAATTATTGTTTTTTAAAACAATAGTTTCAATCTCAAACAGTGAAATGTGTCACTTCATGCTGAAGCTAAATTCCTGAGGGTTAATAGAATTGACATCCTACTATTGTCAGGAAAACAACAAGTGCAGACTTGGAAACGAGGGAGAATAGAACCCGGAAGTTAAGCGTGCTCAGGCTGGAGTAGTGAGAGGATGGGTGACCGTCCGGGAAGTTAGATGATTTGGAATGATGAGGGGTGATTAGAGATTAGAGGATAAATTGAGCAGTGATGAGGGGTGGTGATTAGAGATTAGAGGTTAAAATAATTCAGAAATTTGAAAATAAAAAAAATTAAAAAAATTCGCAAAAAAACCAGGTTTAAACCTGCGGAGGCCTTTAGTCCCGGTTAGCCACGAGAACCGGGACTAAAGCCTTTAGTCGCGGTTCGTAAGAGGCGCGACTAAAGGGGGGGTCTTTAGTCGCGCATATTTAGTCCCGGTTGCACAGCCGGGACTAAAGGCCTTTGCGAATCGGGACTAAAGGCCTTTTTTCTACTAGTGACACCTTGGCTTCCTCGAGCAGCTCGTCGTCGTACTCAGACGTATAATCCTCATCCCCTTCCTGCTGGTATGACTCTTGTCGCTGGGGGCGGCGCCTCTAGGAGCTGCCTTGCGCACAATCAGACGTCTGCCGTACACTTCCTGCCCACATTGAAGGCCAATCAGAAAAGCATGAGAATTCTACATTCTTTACCACAAGCTACATCTCATATGAATTAACCATGACAACCGAAAGAAACGAATTGAATTTCGGGAAATACAAATAAACAAGCCTCATCAAGTTGCAAAATATACTCACATAGCCATGGTAGATCCTCACAGCCCTCTCAGCCTCCTGAACAGTACCCATGGTGACAAACCCAAATCCACGGCTCTGGCCTGTTTCTCTGTTGTAAACGACCTGCAAATCCCAACAGTACATATTATATTTATCTGTTGTTTTAGAACAGAGAGCCAAAAAGAAAACATGCATATCCTTCTGCCGAATGCTGATGAAATTATCTCAAAGAAAAAAGGAGTGCCGACGAAACAAACGACACTAGTGCAGTACTGATAAAAACAGATCACCTAGCAATTTAATGAGTAGTGATCAATCCGAGTGGTAAGACTCAACCTAGACATATTTTGCAAGAAATTACAAACTAGCCAACTGACTCTAGCAGCCAAGGTTTTGGTTACCGGTCGAAATTTTAAGATTTCCCATGGTTACGGCGTATTTCCACGCCCCTGGGTAAATCCCCATACCGAGCAAAAAATACCAATTTTTTGAATTTAAACACTCGACTTTTAGTAAAGTACATAGGATCTAATTAATGCCGTGAGAGTTGGTTCTAACGTGTTGGTAGCAACCTAGTTCTTGTTTTGAGAGGTCTCTGGTTTGAATGTTTGTTCATTCACTTATTTGAATTCAAAATTCAACTATAAAATTCGTTCGAAATAAATATTCTCGGTATTTCTTGGTAACCGTGGTAACCACGTTTACCAGTCCCCCTCGATAAAATTGCCTCATTCGATAACCAAAACCTTGCTAGCAGCTTCAATTGCGCATAAGCCCATTCGTGCTGGTAAAGGATTTCACATATCGATGAGCAGATATGGCAATGAAGAGCGATGAGTCTCACCTTCGAGGACAGGACGGCGCCGGCATGCTCGAAGCTCAACGCGAGGGCCCTGTTGCCAATGTTGTAAGGTAGGTTCCCAACATACAACTTTGTGCCATCTCGCACGTATTCCTCCTCTGTCATGTACTCCCTGTCCTCTTCATGCCTGTCTGGCTCTGGCAGGTAGCTGAAGGCAGTGGAAGGGTACGTATTTTCAGCGGTGTGAGCATTGCTAGCATGTCTTGCAGCTCTCGTCGCAGCAGTTGCAGCGTATTCTCTTGATGCACTGACAGTTTGCTCCACACGGTGACTAATTTGAGAAGTGTAACCATTGTGTGTATCTCTTGCAGCTCTTATCACAAGGTTTGCTCTTGGTGCACCGGCAGTTGGATCTATGGGTTGAGTGATCTGAGCAGTGTGAGCATTGCTTGTAACTCTTCCAGCTCTTATCGCAGGGTGTGGCATTGCTGCAATGACTGTTGGTTCTAAAGGGGGAGTTACTTGAGCGGTGTGAGCATTGCTTGTACCACTTGAAGCTCTTATTGCGGGGTGTGGCCTTGGTGCACTGATAGTCGGCTCTACTAGGTGAGTAACCTGAGCAGTGTGAGCATTGCTTGCTCTTGTCGCAGGGCTTGGTGCACTGGCAGTTCGCTGTACATTCAGTGGCGCTCTAACTGAAGTATGACCTTCTTGGTTTCGGTTCACAACATTCCGAAGAGGACTCCGGTTGGCAAGTGAAAGGCGGCTGAAAACTGATGTCACTGTTGGGTGCACCATTGTAGGGTATACAAGGTTTTCCTTTTCTGGATGAGATGCCTGAAGCCCTTTGCACTTGAATGCAAGCCTCATCGTTTTCCATTTTGTTTCCTTATCCGTAGCATGACAATGATCATCAGCCGAGAGACCTTTACCCCAATAAGCGCACGGAGCTGGGGCGTCGCATACAAAGCAGTAGCACTGCATTTGGAAAACAACAATGAATTCGCATTGCCAGCAGGATCAGGGAGTGAAAATGCTTGCAACTCACCATGGTACAGTGCTTCTCGTGGGAGGTAGCGCCGAAGGGCATAGTAGAACATAAATGGCGTGAGTGAGGGAAGTCGCGGCATGCTACCTGCAGAGCAAAAACAGAGCCAATAATGAAGGAATGCTAGCGCAGTTAAACAATAGTACTACATGTTCTGCATAAAAGAAATGTATAATGGGCGTCTATGTAACAATTTTTTCCTTTTCTGAAATGCGCATCTAAATGGGCCTTATTTTGTATTAGAAGAAACAAGCCCAAATATCAAAAATATATAATGGCATCGGTAGTGACCACGAACGCCCAACCAAGCTATATTTTGCAATGAAAAACTTAGCGGCCTGCTCTAAGACAAATACAAAGAAATAAAAAATAATAGGCTAAAGTAGATAATTGCACAATAGTCAGGTACTCAGGTGGGCCAAGTATGGAAGGGCAGAAACCATGTTACAGGTTGAATAATGCATCTTTCACATTATTTGGAATCATAAGTTGTGTTCTGCAGCAGTGACTGAACACACGATAGACTCTTAAATTTTTGTCTCCTGTTTTCTGTAAAGAAATCCACATGCTCTCCGAATCACCTTTGCAACTCGATTCTGAAGACAAACACACATACATGTCCAATAAATCAGGACTAGGTATGCACACCACTGCTCGTACGGTATTTGCGGGATCAAAATGCAATTCTACATATCAAAATGGAGGGAAACAAAATAGCTTGCCTTCCTCAGTAACTACCTGTCAATGCCCCCCCCCCCCTCGCGCTGCCCTCCCCAGGGCGGCTCGAGGGCGCCTAGGGTTTCCCCGGTGCCGCCCCCTCCATCCTCCCTCCCTCCCTTGCCGTCACCCGAGGCGGTCGCCGGGCGCCTGTGTGGCTGCCGATGACGGTGGCGGCGAGGCCTCCGTCCCTTCTCTCTCGAGAAGGACTCCGGATCCAGGGCGGCGGCCCTTGGCGGCGAGGCGGTGCCGTCTCCGGCTGGCGGCGTGCGCGGGAGGTGCGGGCCGGCTTCCTCGGCTGCTCGGGTGGCGAGGAGCGGGCGGATTGCGGCTGTGGGGCGGCGAGGTCATCCTTCCTCCGCTCTAGATCTGAAGGTCAGGCTCCCCTCTCTGCTCTCTTCCTCTGCTGGCTCGTTCGATTTGGGGCCTCTGGCCGCTGGATCCGGTGCCGGCGGGGTGCGCCCCAAACTGGTGGTGTGGGTTGAGCCCGGGGGGAACCCCTGTTTGGTCTTTTCCAGCACGGCGGCGGCGGCGCCTTTTGACGTCGTTCTACTCCCTGGAGTCGCCGTTGTGGGCTCCCCTCCACACCATGGCCAATGTTCCCGGGCGAAAGCTCGAATCCCTGCTGGATGGGCGGCGGCGGCGCCAGGTGTGTCGTGTCCTCCTTGGAGGCGCCGCCTGGGAAAGATTGGTGCTTTGGGGTTGCGTGCAGCAGCTTGTAGGTGGGCGGCTGGTGTCTATCGAGTCTCTGTGGCTCGGTAGCTCCTTCACTTCGGCAACTCTTCCGGCGGCTTACCCTCTACGATTGGCCGCCTTCGGTGTCTGCGGTGTTGTTGTTGTGTGTGTGCTCCAACTTGTGGTCGTGCTCCGTGGCGGGCCCAGTCTCGAGACCAACCTTTGCTCAAGCTCTCGGGTGAGCGTCTCTTCATTCGACGGTGCGGCGCCTTCGAGCCTAGGCGAGGGGAAGGGATCCCCTTCGATGTTAGAGAGGGCAGGTGTTGGGTCATCTCCTCTGCTGGTTTCCAGTCCTGTCTTCGATTCCTCTGCCGGTGCTGATCCTCGAGGCTGCACTCGTAGTCATATTGGTGCCTTGCTGTAGTGGGCTTATCCTCAACTAGCAGTTCTTCATAGTTAATCTTCTGTTTGCTGGTTGTAAGTGTAGCGTTGTAAGCTGTTCTTGCAGCCCCCTTGTATCGTTTGGCCGATGTTGTGTGGTGTTCTTGTTCTTGTACTCCTGGCCGGTTGATGGCTTTGTTAATTCAAAGCCGGGCTCTTCTTGAGCCTTCGTTCTAAAAAAAAACTACCTGTCAATGTAAATAACAAATGAATGACACTGCAGGCCCCTAGCCTTGGGAAAATGTGTGAAGGAATTTTTTTGAGAGGGCTTAGATGAGAAGAAAAATAGTATTAGGCCTGGTACAGCTTTTACCCAAAAGCTTCTTGATTAGAGAAAACCCCTTATATGCAATTTTCTGCAGACTAATCCCTTGTTTACCTGTCATTCTTTTTGGGCCTACATCCGGAAATCTGCAAGGCCTTGATGGCTTTTATTTTGATCCCTGATTTAGTTCCGCGCATATTTTTGGGGGCGACATTAAATGAACACAGAATGTTAAAATTAATATATCATCTCTAAAGTCTATACGACGTTTGCAACTCGATTCTGAAGTTAAGTCATGCACACGTAGATGTCCGATCAGATCAGGTCCGATACGTTACGTAGTCTATGGCACAGTGCAAAAACATATCATCTCCATACGTAGTCTCCAATTTTCGCAAGGTGCTTCTGTTCCATGGCACACACAGAATGAATGCAGTGTCATGGATCGAATTACCTGGCCTTTCTCTGCAACTATCTGCAACTCATCCGAGCCGCCATCGTTCCCCGCAGCCCCGTCCTCATCCGCAACGGCGACGGCCGCATAAGGGTCGCCGTCCAGAACCACGCAGTCGCCGTCGTCCTCGCCAACGCCGTCGGCACCACCGGACTCGCCCTTCTTCACCACGAGATCGCAGACCCCGCCATCAGCTGCATCGTCAAAACGCAGCTTCCTGGCCACGGGGGGAGATCCGTCCTCCTCCTCCTCCTCCTCATCGGAGCTGATCTCCACAACGTCCGGCGCCGCGGGACCCGTCCTTCCGCCCACAGAATCCTTGGCTGGACCAGGCGGAGGCCTCCGAGAAACCAGGAAGCCGTGAAGGAGGCCACAGTATCCCGCCATGGACGTACGAATCCCGGACCCCAGAGGCTGCCGCTGCCAAGAAACGGACTTTATGGGATCGCGCGTAGAAATGCAGCAGATCTTGGCTCGATCGGTGGCGCTCGCTTCTACCGCCGGTGAATTCGGCGTCGATTGCGGTTGCGGGCACCTCTGCTCTGCTGTGCGTATGGGCGGTTCACTTTTTTTGAAATTTGACTTCCAACCCCCTACGAGCCGTTTCGTAAAAGCGACGTGGGCCGGGCCGGTGGGAAAACATTGCCCAGCCCGGTTATCATTGGCTCCAGTACAATTTCTCGTTACTAAAAAAAAACATACAATTTCTCAAAAGAAAAAAAAAAACACCTGCAACACATATTTTTGTTTACTTTGCTCAAAACAAAATTGGGCATGGAACAGCTGCAATACATGACCGATATACAATGGTGTCGTTCTTTCACCAGCACGCCTCCTACCGGAAGCAGAAGGAGGTGATATATATAGGACGCAGAGTTTCTGCTCCCGAGTTCAAATGTTCTCGGGTGAACAGTAAAATCAAAACAAAATCGAAAAAATTCAAAAAAATTCAGTCTTTTTGGGAGAAATATTGACAAAAGTTTTAAGTGCCTTCAAAATTTCGTCATGAAATCACACTCTTAGAAGGCATGGCAAAAAAATCGGTACTCTGAAAATGCTACTTTCAAAAGCATTGGAGCACTGAGTTTTTTTTTTGCCATGCCTTACAGGAATGTGATTCCATGACGAATTTTTGCAAGCATTTGGAACTATTTTCAATGTTTCTCCCAAAGAAAGTTGGATTTTTGAAAAAAAAAAGATTTTACTGTTCACCGAGCTCATTTGAGCTCGGGAGCAGAAAGGCACTTTCGATATATGTAGCTAACTTCTTTTGTATGCATTGGTGGCTAACTTCTTTTCACAATTGTGGTATGTAGCTCAGCATTGCTCAAGAATTGTACAAGGGCAAAGCAAAGAAAGGCAATGCATTCGGTTTACACCATTGTTGGGTGGACCTTCGCAATGTGGAGAAATCGAAGAATTGCCTCATCAACAAAATTCCAAATAATAAGAAACCACATAGCTTGGTTGGAAATGCTTTACAAGTTGACACCGACGATGATGCATCAACTGTCAAGGAGTGAAAAAGAAGCCCCGCTTCCAACTTGGATGCTACCAAGAGGCTCAATGGATGAAGAAAGGCAAGAAGAAGTTGAAGAAGGGAGGAGACAATGACTACAAGGAATCATTGGGCAACATCATATAGAATAAGAAAGGAGACGGCCGTTGAAAGGGCGGCTCTCACCGGTCATCGTGTCGCTCCAGGGGAAACTCTGACCCCCGGGTCAGGCGGTGGCGGCGCGCTAGCGTCGTAACCTTCTTGGAGGCGCCGCCTTGGAGCTCACGGTTCGTCATATGCGGCTTCATCTCTTCGCGGTGGCGTGTTCACGGTGGAGGTCCCCGATTGCTCTTGTAGTGTTAGGGATGGTGTTGCTGCGCTCAGCGCCTATGTATCCCGCCTTGGGTGTGTGCGTATGTTGTCGTGGGGTGTGTTTGTACTTGGGTTGTGGTTGATCTGTGCTTTATATATAAAGCGGGGCGAAAGCCTTTTTCGGTAAGGGCGACATTGGAGATAAAATAAATGAAGGAGAGGAGGGAGGCTGAGGAGAGGAGGGAGGCTGAGGAGAGGAGGGCGGCAGCCGATGAGTGGAGGGCGGAGGTTGGGGAGAGGAAGGTGGCCTACGATGAAAGAATCAAGAGCTTGGAAGCATCGAAACACGATCATCTTTCACAATGCACAACTTGTCTTAGTTCGCCTACTTGACACATTTAAGTCGCATGCTAGGGAATGGATGATGACGTGCGCGAGGGATATGGTGGTGTTGCTTCCGGTGGTGGCAATCTCTAGCACTGGGAGGCATCAAGTTGTAATTTGTAGTTACGGGGGTGTTTCTCTTCTTAGGGCTTGTACAAACATTTCATTCTATTAATGTATCTAGACGCAAGGCTTTTGCATTTTTTTGAAAAAACAACAAGAGAGGGAAAACGTGGCAAGGATGGCAATATGTAACCCAACATCACATGGAAGCCAGTTTGAACCCCGATGGGAGACGGAGGAAATTTGGAACCTTTGGAAAAGTTTTAACTATGCAATGCCATTTTGACTTTAAGTTCAAGGTAATACACTTCAGGATTCCTATGCATGCCCTACTTTAACTGAGTTTTGGAGGATAACAAACAATCACTCCTTGGCGGCTGACTGCCCTCGCGGTCATGCCCGACCCCATATTCATAATATAAAGCAAAGATGGTATTTGAAGCATCTCCATAAATTATCATGATTTTATTAGAAGGTGACTGGATATATTATATTGAAGAATTTATTTCTCAAATAGACAGTAAATGAAACTAACTTTGATTCGAAAATATTGTACTGGACATGGCATTTTTTTCATATATGTAGTTTATATGCATAGAGGAGCATCTAGGATTTCTCGCAAAAAAGAGAGGAGCTTCTAGGGTTTCTGTTATAGAATTTTATCACAAGTGGATATGAGGGTTTGTTTGTAAATTCAGGGCTAGAGTTTGTTATTTTAATAAACTAGATCATCAATGCTGCACCCGTCTATTCTTGTATTCAAATGGTATGAATATTCATAGAATTTAGATACAAATCGACCTGTTTGTAGTATAAGGCTGTGAGAGAACGTCGTACCCTGCCTAGGGCGACGGCTTCGTGTTATATAGGGTCGGGGCGCAACTCCCGCATAACGTACAGAGGTTGATTACATCGTTGGGATCCTGACTTGAGACCCAAGGGATAGACTAGAGAGATAGAGATAGTTACAATAGATAAGAGAGAATCACAACTACCCTAGTCTACAGCTTCGGTTGAGGTGGACTCCTGGTCGAACCCATGCGTCAACTCTGTCGTGGTAGATACGTTGCTTAACACCCTCCCTTAATCACAACTGCGTTAAGTTGAGATTACGTTTGAACTCTTCAAAGTTTCTTGTGGGCAATGCTTTTGTAAAGTCATCTGCAACTCGGTCTCGTGAATGAACAAACCGAATTTCCAATTGTCTGTTGACAACTCTTTCTCTGACAAAGTGAAAATCTATCTCGATGTGTTTTGTTCTTGCATGGAACACTGGATTAGCAGATAGATAAGTGGCACCCAAGTTGTCACACCATAAACAAGGAATTCTGGTGTGCTTCACACCAAGTTCTCTTAACATGGACTGAACCCAGATAATTTCTGTTGTAGCATTTCCTAATGCTTTATACTCTGCTTCAGTGCTTGACCTGGATACAGTAGCCTGTTTCTTAGCACACCATGATATCAAATTTGGTCCAAAGAACACTGCAAATCCACCAGTGGATCGTCTATCATCGACACTTCCTGCCCAATCAGAGTCAGAGAATGCACTAACAAGATTGGATGATGACTTGCTGAAAGTAAGACCAAGATTCACAGTATGTTTTACATATATCACAATGCGTTTGGCAGCAGTCCAGTGGACTGTGGTGGGTGCATGAAGAAACTGGCAGACCTTGTTGACAGCAAAAGATATATCAGGTCTGGTCAAGGTTAAGTAATGAAGAGCCCCTACCAAACTCCTGTATCTAGTACTGTCTTCTTGATTCAAGAGAACTCCCTCTTCAAGTGATAATTTTTCTGTGCTTGAGAGAGGAGTCAATGAAGGCTTGCATCCTTGTAAACCAACTCTTCTTACCAGGTCAGTAGCATATTTTTCCTGAGATAGGTGGAGGCCATCTTCATGTTTCTTTACCTCAATACCTAGAAAGAAATGCAAGTCTCCCAAGTCCTTGGGAGCAAATTCAGCACTTAGATCTTTTAACAGCCCTGCCACAGCTTCATCTAATGAACTTGTGACAATGGTATCATCTACATAAATCAACACAAATATTGATGTATTTGATTTATTGTAAATAAACAGAGATGTATCAGACTTGGAGGGAGTAAAGCCAAGTGCTTGCAATTTCTGACTCAGACGTGAGTACCATGCTCTGGGAGCCTGCTTCAGTCCATATAGAGCTTTATCAAGCTTGCACACATGAAAAGGCTTACTCTTGTTTTCAAACCCAGGAGGCTGTTTCATGTATACTTCCTCTTCCAGAACGCCATGAAGGAATGCATTTTGTACATCCAGTTGCCTAAGGCTCCATCCCCTGGAAACGGCAATAGACAGCACAAGACGGATAGTGGCAGCTTTAACAACGGGACTAAATGTGTCCTCATAGTCAATACCATACCGTTGCTTGAAGCCTTTTGCAACCAATCTGGCCTTGTAGCGATCTATAGTTCCATCAGACTTTCTCTTTATTCTGTAAACCCACTTGCAATCAATTAAATTTTTACCTTGTCGTGGGGGAACTAAATGCCATCTTCTGTTTTTCTGAAGTGCCATGTATTCTTCTTCCATGGCATTTGAAAGATCGTGGATGTCGCCTAGAGGGGGGGGGTGAATAGGCGCTTTAAAATAATTACGGTTTAGGCTTGAACAAATGCGGAATAAACCTAGCGGTTAATTTGACAAGCACAAAACCTACAACAACTAGGCTCACCTATGTGCACCAACAACTTATGCAAAGCAAGATAAACAACTAAGTGATAGCAAGATATATGACAAGAAACAATATGGCTATCACAAAGTAAAGTGCATAAGTAAAGGGTTCGGGTAAGAGATAACCGAGGCACGCGGAGACGACGATGTATCCCGAAGTTCACACCCTTGCGGATGCTAATCTCCGTTTGGAGCGGTGTGGAGGCACAATGCTCCCCAAGAAGCCACTAGGGTCACCGTAATCTCCTCACGCCCTCGCACAATGCAAGATGCCGTGATTCCACTAAGGGACCCTTGAGGGCGGTCACCGAACCCGTACAAATGGCAACCCTTGGGGGCGGTCACCGAACCCATACACTTTGGCAACCCTTGGGGGTGGTCACCGGTACCCGTCAAATTGCTCGGGGCGATCTCCACAACCTAATTGGAGACCCCGACGCTTGCCCGGAGCTTTACACCACAATGATTGAGCTCCGAACACCACCAACCGTCTAGGGCGCCCAAGCACCCAAGAGGAACAAGCTCAAGGGCACCAAGCACCCAAGAGTAATAAGCTTCTCAACTTGTAACTTCCACGTATCACCGTGGAGAACTCAAACCGATGCACCAAATGCAATGGCAAGGGCACACGGAGTGCCCAAGTCCTTCTCTCTCAAATCCCACCGAAGCAACTAATGCTAGGGAGGAAAAGAGAGGAAGAACAAGAAGGAGAACACCAAGAACTCCAAGATCTAGATCCAAGGGGTTCCCCTCACATAGAGGAGAAAGTGATTGGTGGAAATGTGGATCTAGATCTCCTCTCTCTTTTCCCTCAAAAACTAGCAAGAATCCATGGAGGGATTGAGAGTTAGCAAGCTAGAAGAAGGTCAACAATGGGGGAAGAACACGAGCTCAAGAGATAAGGTAGAATGGGGAAGAAGACCCCCTTATATAGTGGGGGGGACAATCCAACCGTTACCCCCAAAACAGCCCCGCAGAGGGCGGTACTACCGCAGGAGGCAGCGGTACTACCGCTGATCACAATGGTACTACCGCTCCCCCGGGCGGTACTACCATGGAGTCTGGAGGGCAGGAGAGTGACAGACCCGAGCGGTACTGCCGCGGTGGTTGGGCGGTACTACCGCTCGTGAGCGGTACTGCCGCCCTACTGCCGCTGCGAAGTACCGCACTATCCGACATGAAAAATGACCCCTCGAGTCGACGCGGTAGGGGCCTGGTACCGTAGCGGTACTACTGCTGAGGACCCACCAGCGGTACTACCGCTGCAGAGCGGTACTGCCGCTTGTGACCCCTAAGTGGTACTACCGCTGGGACCATCCTAAAGCCACTTCCACGAAAACAAGAATACTCCACGGGAAACCAAAACTGCCATAACTTCTGCATATGAGCTCCAAATTGAGCAAACTCAAGCTTGTTGGATACAAGACGACGAGTAGCATCAAAACAGCGACTGGTTAGAGTAAGAAGAGGCAAGGAAGGTATGCCAACAAATAGAGGAGTGAAACCTCCAACCGAGAAGAACCGGCATAACCTTCCAACATCGAAAACATCATAGAAGATGCGAGTGAACTCCGTTTTCGATGAACTCGAGCTTGTCATCAAGATGACCATAGGCTCCAAAACTCACAAAGAGAAGAACCAAACAAGAACCAAGAAAGATGATGCAAGGATGCAATGGTTTGAGCTCTCTACGAATGATACGATCAAGCTACTCATCGAGAGCCCCCCTTGATAGTACGACAATCGATCCTATAACCCGGTCTCCCAACTACCATCACGAGACCGGTAAAATAGAAAACCTATCAAGGGCAAACCTTTGCCTTGCACATGGTCCACTTGAGCTAGATGATGACGATCTTGACTCCCTCAAGTTGGACCACCTTTCTTGGTTGCGTTGGCTCGATGAAGACTAGTTGATTGCTCCCCCATACTCCACTATGGGTGAGCCACTCTTCCGCACATCTTCACAAGTCCATTGTCAACACAATGGACGGCAAGCTTCAAGCATTTGATCTCTTCATGATGCTTCAATTGAACTTGCACACCGCAACCTAACCCCACAAAGAACTCTCACGAAGATCATGAGTTAGTACACAAAGCGTAATTGACAATGCTTACCACACCATGGGATCGCTTGATCCCTCTCGGTACATCTTCTACGCTTTGTGAGTTGATCAAGTTGATTCACTATTGACTTAGTCTTGATCAACCTTGAATCTTTTCAACTCTCTTCTTTTGGATGATGTCTTGAAGATATACATGAATGATCACACAATCTTCTTCTCCAAGACATGCTTGCAATAAGCTCAACTCTCACATGACCAATCTTTGGATAATTCCTTAATAACACCTTGGTCACCACATAAACTCCTTGAAACCAACACATGGACTTCAAGAAATGCCTATGGACAAATCCTTCAAATATAACTCAAGGCAACCATTAGTCCATAGAGATTGTCATCAATTACCAAAACCAAACATGGGGGCACCGCATGTTCTTTCAGCATTTTTCCACCGTACATCACCAAGCGCTTCATCAAGAGTATGTGGTTCACCTGTGGAGCAAGCTAAACCGAATTTGGTTACCTGCTTATAATTAACAGGTTGAATTACTCCCCTTTGTAGCCTTGTACGCGGAGGAGCAGGAGAGGCCGCACTGTTGCCCTCCACAGAAGATCCAGCCTCTGGTCGGGGCGATCTCGAGGCAGACAGGGTTGGCGCGCCCGACGCGGTGTCTCCTGTAGCGGCTGGATTTTCTGTGGCGTCTGCAGTTGGTGTGGACGTATTCGTTGGAGCAGAAGACCTCGCGGCGCGCATGTGATCTGCGTCAGGCCCATCATGGCGCAATGATTGCGTGGGCCTGGGCAAATCCACCTCTAATCGCGCGCTCGTGGCAGGTCGGGCGGGATCAGCACAGGATCCCGTGCCTGCACCAGATTCCGCGCCTGGAGGCCCACCTGGTTGGTGGCGCATGTAGTGGCGGGGTCCGCCCGCTGGCCAGCGAGATGGGGGCTGGCACGCGTCGTCGGGTGATCGGCGCGGAGTGGAGGCCGCGGCTGGCCCGGTTGGAGAGGCCCGCGTGGCGGCGATTGGCTGGCTGCTGCCGCGCCGCACAGGGGACGCGGGATCCGATGCGCCGATGCCCTGCCGCAGCGTGGATCCCGTGGATGATTCGCTGGCGCGCTACTGAGGCATCGATCCCGAGCCGGATCTGTCTCCCGTCGAGCGACACAACAAATATCGCTCATTTGGAGCGTGTTGTGCACCGTTTTGAGCGTTTTCTTCACCATTTTCTTCAGCGTTTGCATCTGCATCAGCACAAAACTCAAGAGCACGGTTATGAGGATTAGTCAATAGTTGATCATCACAATCATTTCCCCCTTGATCAACGCCAGTGAGACTAGATGGTAGAAGAAGTATTTCTTGACGTAGGAGAGCACCGGCATTGGGGTGGAGATTGGCGAAAGGAAATTTTGTTTCATCAAACACGACATCTCGAGAGATATAGACGCGACCCGTGGAAATGTCAAGACACTTGACGCCTTTGTGTTGAGCACTATAGCCAATGAATGCACACTGTTTGGATCTAAGCATGAGTTTACGATCATTGTAGGGACGAAGATTAGGCCAACAGGCGCATCCAAACACACGAAGAGACGTGTAGTCTGGTTTGGTGTGAAATAGCCTTTCCATGGGAGTTTCATTGTTAATTACACGACTAGGTAGCATATTGATAATGTGGACAGCAGTGAGGAAAGCCTCGTCTCAAAATTTGAGGGGCATGGAGGCGCCGGCTAGAAGGGAAAACCCAACATCGACAATGTGTTGATGCTTGCGCTCGGCTGACCCATTCTGTTGATGGGCATGAGGACACGAAACATGATGGGATATGCCAAGTTTTTGGAAGAATGAGTTTAGTTTCTCATACTCCCCTCCCCAATCAGATTGGAGAGCGAGGATTTTACTATCAAATTTTCTTTCAACGAGGGCTTGAAAATTGAGAAAGACTTGGCAAACATCCGAACGTTTCTTAAGGAGATAGATCCATGTGAACTTGATATAGTCGTCAATGAAACTCACATAATATGTATGTCTACCAACAGAAGAGGGAGCGGGCCCCCATACATCAGAAAAATGAGTTGGTAAGGTTTGGTAGAAATACTAGTAGAAATTGGATAAGGCAATTGGTGGCTCTTGGCCCTTTGACACGAATCACAAACTGTTTCAACATCACGATCCCCAACATATGGGAGTTTATTTTTCCTAATCAAACGCTCAACTAAAGAGAAACTTGCATGGCCTAATCGATCGTGCCACCGTGTTGAAGACACTTTGGTGGCACTAAGAACTTGTTTATTGAATCTTCTAATCTCCGGGATCAACGGATAAAGCCCACGAACGCATCTACCTCGATACAGCACCCTCCTCGTTGCCTGGTCCTTGATCAAAAAGAAGAAGGGGTGAAATTCAAGAAAGACGTGATTATCAATGGCAATGCGGTGGACGGAAAGAAGATTTTTGTTGGCACTAGGAACATGCAAGATTCTTTTTAGATGGATTTTCCTATGAGGGGTTTTAACAATTGAGTGACCAATATGACCAATCTTCACACCTTCTCCACTAGCGGTGTGGATGTGGTCTTGGCCGCGGTATTTTTCCCGCATGGTCACCTTCTCCAGCTCACCGGTGATGTGGTTGGTAGCACCGCTGTCGACGTACCAATTTGTGTCGACGCCATAGGAGGCTTCAGCAGCCCCGGCCACCTTTTCATCTTGAGATGAGTCTTCATCTTCATCAAACCGGTACCAACAGTCCTTGGCGGAGTGGCCCAGCTTACCGCAGATTTGGCAGTGGACAGCATCAGGGCGAGATTTGTTGGTCGAGCCATTCGATCGCCGGCTGCCCTTGGTGTTGGAGTAGGAAGGGCGACCGCCGCCGCGTGTGTTGTTGTTGCCGCTGGTGTTGCCCCCGCCAGGGCCCCTGCTCTTCCCGCAAGGAGGGCCGCGAGAGCGGGAACCACCGCCACGCCCGCGGGTGGCGACGTTTGCCGATGACTTGAAGCCACCACCGGTCCCAGCCCCTTGGAAGAGGGCCACTCGTTGATCGAAGTTGCTCATCTAAGCGAACAGTTCGTCAAGAGTGACCGGGATGACACGAGCATCCAGGGCAGAGACCAGCGGCTGGTATTCCATGTCCAGGGCGTTGATGATGTAGGAGATGAGCTCGTCGTCGTCCAGGGGTTTGCCGGCCGCCGCGAGCTCGTCAGCGAGAGATCGCATGTGCGCGAACAAGGTCGCCACAGACTGCGTGCCCTTCTGCGTGTTGGTGAGCGCCGCCCGGATGTTGTTGACGCGGGACAGCGAGGTCGACGAGAACATCTTTGCCAGCGCCGACCAGAGCTCGTGTGCATGGACGATTGAGGTGACCTGCACGAGCACTTCCTTCGAGAGATTATTCAGGAGATATCCCAGTACTTGCTGATCCTCTTGGATCCACATGTGGTGAAGAGGATTGGGGACGGACTCCTCCTTGCCATCCTTGTCCTTGGTGACGACGACTTTGGCCGGCTCGGGTACGCTCCCATCAACGTACCCGAAGAAACCAGCACCTCGGAGCTGCGGCGTGATCTGGGTGCGCCAGAGGATGTAGTTGGTGCGGGTGAGTGCTACCTCTTGAACACTGCGTTGGTTTTCCCTTGAAGAGGAAAGGGTGATGCAGTAAAGTAGCGTAAGTATTTCCCTCAGTTTTTGAGAACCAAGGTATCAATCCAGTAGGAGGCCACGCACGAGTCTCTCGCACCTACACAAACAAATAAATCCTCGCAACCAACGCAATAAAGGGGTTGTCAATCCCTTCACGGTCACTTACGAGAGTGAGATCTGACAGATATGATAAGATAATATTTTTGGTATTTTTATGATAAAGATGCAAAGTAAAGAAAGCAAGATAAAAACGACGACAGAAATAGATTTTTGTCGGGAGATTAAATATGATGGAAAATAGACCCGGGGGCCATAGGTTTCACTAGTGGCTTCTCTCGAGAGCATAAGTATTACGGTGGGTAAACAAATTACTGTTGAGCAATTGACAGAATTGAGCATAGTTATGAGAATATCTAGGTATGATCATGTATATAGGCATCACGTCCGAGACAAGTAGACCGACTCCTGCCTGCATCTACTGCTATTACTCCACACATCGACCGCTATCCAGCATGAATCTAGAGTATTAAGTTCAAAAGAACAGAGTAATGCCTTAAGGAAGATGACATGATGTAGATGTTGGAAATATGCCCTAGAGGCAATAATAAAATGGTTATTATTATATTTCCTTGTTCATGATAATTGTCTATTGTTCATGCTTTAATTGTGTTATCCGGAAATCGTAATACATATGTGAATACATAGACCATAACATGTCCCTAGTGAGCCTCTAGTTGACTAGCTCGTTGATCAATAGATGGTTACGGTTTCCTGACCATGGACATTGGATGTCATTGATAACGGGATCACATCATTAGGAGAATGATGTGATGCGAGATGGCTACTCATTTAAATCCGAGAATAATGGTTGTTCTATTTATATGAGAGATATGTTTTATGGTCATGCCCCGCTGGTCAATGGTTTATTCTTAATGAATCTCGAACGTGATGTTACACATATTCATAGTGTGAATGCCAAGAAATGTAAGGTTGATAATGATAGTCCCACATACTTGTGGCACTGCCGCCTTGGTCACATTGGTGTCAAACGCATGAAGAAACTCCATGCAGATGGACTTTTGGAGTCTCTTGATTATGAATCATTTGACACGTGCGAACCATGCCTCATGGGCAAAATGACCAAGACTCCGTTCTCCGGAACAGTGGAGCGAGCAACCAACTTATTGGAAATCATACATACTGATGTGTGCGGTCCAATGAGCGTTGAGGCTCGCGGTGGCTATCGTTATGTTCTCACCCTCACTGATGACTTGAGTAGATATGGGTATGTCTACTTAATGAAACACAAGTCTGAGACCTTTGAAAAGTTCAAGGAATTTCAGAGTGAGGTTGAGAATTAACGTGACAGGAAAATAAAGTTCTTACGATCAGATCGTGGAGGGGAATATTTGAGTCACGAATTTGGCACACACTTAAGGAAATGTGGAATTGTTTCACAACTCACGCCGCCTGGAACACCTCAGCGTAATGGTGTGTCCGAACATCGTAATCGCACTCTATTGGATATGGTGCGATCTATGATGTCTCTTACCGATCTACCGCTATCATTCTGGGGTTATGCTTTAGAGACTGCCACATTCACTTTAAATAGGGCTCCGTCGAAATCCGTTGAGACGACACCGTATCAATTATGGTTTGGAAAGAAATCTAAGCTGTCGTTTCTTAAAGTTTGGGGATGCGATGCTTATGTCAAGAAACTTCAACCTGAAAAGCTCAAACCCAAGTCGGAAAAATGCATCTTCATAGGATACCCTAAGGAAACCATTGGGTATACCTTCTACCTCAGATCCGAAGGCAAGATCTTCGTTGCTTAGAACGGGTTCTTTCTGGAGAAAGAGTTTCTCTCGAAAGAAGTAAGTGGGAGGAAAGTGGAACTTGATGAGATGACCCCTCTCGAACCAGAAAGTAGCGCAGCACAAGAAAATGTTTCTGTGGTGCCTGCACCGACTAGAGAGGAAGTTAATGATGACGATCATGATCAAGTTACCACTAAACTTCGTAGGTCCACAAGGACACGTTCCGCACCAGAGTGGTACGGCAACCCTGTCCTGGAAATCATGTTGTTGGACAACGGTGAACCTTCGAACTATGAAGAAGCAATGGCGGGTCCAGATTCCAACAAATGGCTTGAAGCCATGCAATCCGAGATAGGATCCATGTATGAAAACAAAGTATGGACTTTGACAGACTTGCCCGATGATCGGCGAGCGATAGAAAATAAATGGATCTTTAAGAAGAAGACGGACGCGGATGGAAATGTTACCATCTATAAAGCTCGACTTGTCGCTAAGGGTTATCGACAAGTTCAAGGAGTTGACTACGATGAGACCTTCTCACCCGTAGCGAAGCCGAAGTCCGTCCGAATCATGTTAGCAATTGCCGGATTCTATGATTATGAAATATGGAAAATGGACGTCAAAACGGCATTCCTTAACGGCTTCCTTAAGGAAGAATTGTATATGATGCAGCCGGAAGGTTTTGTCGATCCTAAGAATGCTGACAAAGTATGCAAGCTCCAGCGCTCAATCTATGGGCTGGTGCAGGCATCTCGGAGTTGGAACATTCGCTTTGATGAGATGATCAAAGCGTTTGGGTTTACGCAGACTTATGGAGAAGCCTGTGTTTACAAGAAAGTGAGTGGGAGCTCTGTAGCATTTCTCTTATTATATGTGGATGACATACTATTGATGGGAAATGATATAGAATTCTTGGAAAGTATAAAGGCCTACTTGAATAAGTGTTTTTCAATGAAGGGCCTTGGAGAAGCTGCTTACATATTAGGCATCAAGATCTATAGAGATAGATCGAGACGCCTCATAGGTCTTTCACAAAGCACATACCTTGACAAGATATTGAAGAAGTTCAATATGGATCAGTCCAAGAAGGGGTTCTTGCCTGTATTGCAAGGTGTGAGATTGAGCACGGCTCAATGCCCGACCACGGCAGAAGATAGAGAAAAGATGAGTGTCGTCCCCTATGCCTCGGCCATAGGGTCTATTATGTACGCCATGCTGTGTACCAGACCTGATGTAAACCTTGCCGTAAGTTTGGTAGGAAGGTACCAAAGTAATCCCGGCATGGAACACTGGACAACGGTCAAGAACATCCTGAAGTACCTGAAAAGGACTAAGGATATGTTTCTCGTTTATGGAGGTGACGAAGAGCTCGTCGTAAAGGGTTACGTCGATGCTAGCTTCGACACAGATCTGGATGACTCTAAGTCACAAACCGGATACGTGTATATTTTGAATGGTGGGGCAGTCAGCTGGTGCAGTTGCAAGCAAAGCGTCGTGGCGGGATCTACATGTGAAGCGGAGTACATGGCAGCCTCGGAGGCAGCACATGAAGCAATCTGGATGAAGGAGTTCATTGCCGACCTAGGAGTTATTCCCAATGCATCGGGGCCGATTACTCTCTTCTGTGACAACACTGGAGCTATTGCCCTTGCCAAGGAGCCCAGGTTTCACAAGAAGACCAGGCACATCAAGCGTCGCTTCAACTCCATTCATGAAAATGTTCAAAATGGAGACATAGATATTTGTAAAGTGCATACGGATTTGAATGTCGCAGATCCGTTGACTAAACCTCTTCCACGAGCAAAACATGATCAACACCAGAACTCTATGGGTGTACGATTCATCACAATGTAACTAGATTATTGACTCTAGTGCAAGTGGGATACTGTTGGAAATATGCCCTAGAGGCAATAATAAAATGGTTATTACTATATTTCCTTGTTCATGATAATTGTCTATTGTTCATGCTTTAATTGTGTTATCCGGAAATCGTAATACATATGTGAATACATAGACCATAACATGTCCCTAGTGAGCCTCTAGTTGACTAGCTCGTTGATCAATAGATGGTTACAGTTTCCTGACCATGGACATTGGATGTCATTGATAACGGGATCACATCATTAGGAGAATGATGTGATGGACAAGACCCAATCCTAAGCATAGCACTAGATCGTGTAGTTCGTTTGCTAAAGCTTTTATAATGTCAAGTATCATTTCCTTAGACCATGAGATCGTGCAACTCCCGGATACCGTAGGAATGCTTTGGGTGTACCAAACGTCACAACGTAACTGGGTGGCTATAAAGGTGCACTACAGGTATCTCCGAAAGTGTCTGTTGCGTTGGCTCGGATCGAGACTGGGATTTGTCACTCCGTATGACGGAGAGGTATCTCTGGGCCCACTCGGTATTGCATCATCATAATGAGCTCAATGTGACTAAGTAGTTAGTCACGGGATCATGCATTACGGAACGAGTAAAGTGACTTGCCGGTAACGAGATTGAACGAGGTATTGGGATACCGATGATCGAATCTCGGGCAAGTAACGTACCGATTGACAAAGGGAATTGTATACGGGATTGCTTGAATCCTCGACATCGTGGTTCATCCGATGAGATCATCGTGGAACATGTGGGAGCCAACATGGGTATCCAGATCCCGTTGTTGGTTATTGGCTACAGAGGTGTCTCGGTCATGTCTGCATGATTCCCGAACCCGTAGGGTCTACACACTTAAGGTTCGATGACGCTAGGGTTATAAGGAAGGTTTGTTTGTGATTAACGAATGTTGTTAGGAGTCCCGGATGAGATCCCGGACGTCACGAGGAGTTCCGGAATGGTCCGGAGGTAAAGATTTATATATGGGAAGTCACCATACGGTCACCGGAAATATTCGGGGGTATACCGGTATTGTACCGGGACCACCGGAGGGGTTCCGGGGGTCCACCGGGAGGGTCCACCTGCCCCGGAGGGCCTTATGGGCTGTAGGTGGAAGGGAACCAGCCCTTAGTGGGCTGGGCACCAACCCCCCTAGGGCCCATGCGCCTAGGGTTTGGGGGAAACCCTAAAGGCCCCCCCCCCTTGCTTGGGGGGCAAGCCACCTTCCCCTTGGCCGCCGCCCCCCCTCTAGATCCCATCTAGAGGGGCCGGCCCCCTTTCCCCTTCTCCCTATAAATAGAGGGGTGAGGGGAGGGCTGCAGCACCACATCCAAGGCGCAGCCCCTCCCCTCCCCAACACCTCTCCTCCTCCGCGTGTGCTTGGCGAAGCCCTGCCGGAGAACTGTCACTCCACCACCACCACGCCGCCGTGCTGCTGTTGGAGCCTTCTTCCTCAACCTCTCCTTCCTCCTTGCTGGATCAAGGCGTGGGAGACGTCACCGCTCCATACGTGTGTTGAACGCGGAGGTGCCGTCCGTTCGGCGCTTGGATCATCGATGATTTGGATCACGACGAGTACGACTCCATCAACCCCATTCTCTTGAACGCTTCCGCTCGCGATCTACAAGGGTATGTAGATGCACTCCTCCCCTCTCGTTGCTAGTAAACTCCATAGATTGATCTTGGTGATGCGTAGAAAATTATAATTTCTGCTACGATCCCCAACAGTAGAGGGATAAACTCATGCAATATGACATAAACCCCATCTTGTTATCCTCGATGGCAACAATACAATACGTGCCTTGCTGCCCCTACTGTCACTGGGAAAGGACACCGCAAGATTGAACCCAAAGCTAAGCACTTCTCCCATTGCAAGAAAGATCAATCTAGTAGGCCAAACCAAACTGATAATTCGAAGAGACTTGCAAAGATAACCAATCATACATAAAAGAATTCAGAGAAGATTCAAATATTGTTCATAGATAAACTTGATCATAAACCCACAATTCATCGGTCTCAACAAACACACTGCAAAAGAAGATTACATCGAATAGATCTCCACAAGAGAGGGGTAGAACATTGTATTGAGATCCAAAAAGAGAGAAGAAGCCATCTAGCTAATAACTATGGACCCAAAGGTCTGAGGTAAACTACTCACACATCATCGGAGAGGCTATGGTGTTGATGTAGAAGCCCTCCGTGATCGATGACCCCTCCGGCGGAGCTCCGGAAAAGGCCCCAAGATGGGATCTCACGGGTACAGAAGGTTGCGGTGGTGGAATTAGGTTTTTGGCTCCGTATCTGGTAGTTTGGGGGTACGTAGGTATATATAGGAGGAAGAAGTACGTCGGTGGAGCAACGTGGGGCCCACGAGGGTGGAGGGCGCCCCCCTACCTCGTGCCTTCCTGGTTGATGTCTTGACGTAGGGTCCATGTCCTCTGGATGACGTTCGTTCCAAAAATCACGTTCCCGAAGGTTTCATTCCGTTTGGACTCCGTTTGATATTCTTTTCTGCGAAACTCTGAAATAGGCAAAAAACATCAATTCTGGGTTGGGCCTCCGGTTAATAGGTTAGTCCCAAAATAGTATAAAAGTGTATAATAAAGCCCATTAATGTCCAAAACAGAATATAATATAACATGGAACAATAAAAAATTATAGATACGTTGGAGACGTATCAAGCATCCCCAAGCTTAATTCTTGCTCGTCCTCGAGTAGGTAAATGATAAAAAACAGAATTTTTGATGTGGAATGCTACTTGGCATAATTTCAATGTAATTCTCTTAATTGTGGTATGAATATTCAGATCCGAAAGTTTCAAGACAAAATTTTAATATTGACATAAAAATAATAATACTTCAAGCATACTAACTAAGCAATTATGTCTTCTCAAAATAACATGGCCAAAAGAAAGTTATCCCTACAAAATCATATAGTCTGGCTATGCTCTATCTTCACCACACAAAGTATTTAAATCATGCACAACCCCGATGACAAGCCAAGCAATTGTTTCATAATTTTGATGTTCTCAAACTTTTTCAATCTTCACGCAATACATGAGCGTGAGCCATGGACATAGCACTATACGTGGAATAGAATGGTGGTTGTGGAGAAGACAAAAAGGAGAAGATAGTCTTGTTGGGAATCGTAGCATAATTTAAAAATTTTCTACGCTCACCAAGATGCATCTATGGAGTCTACTAGCAACGAGGGGAAAGGAGTGCATCTACATACCCTTGTAGATCGCGAGCGGAAGCGTTCCAATGAACGTGGATGACGGAGTCGTACTCGCCGTGATCCAAATCACCGATGACCGAGTGCCGAACGGACGGCACCTCCGCGTTCAACACACGTACGGTGCAGCGACGTCTCCTCCTTCTTGATCCAGCAAGGGGGAAGGAGAGGTTGATGGAGATCCAGCAGCACGACGGCGTGGTGGTGGATGTAGCGTGTCTCGGCAGGGCTTTGCCAAGCTTCTGCGAGAGAGAGAGAGGTGTTGCAGGGGAGGAGGGAGGCGCCCAAGGCTGTAGGTTGCTGCCCTCCCTCCCCCCCTTTATATAGGCCCCCTGGGGGGCGCCGGCCCAGGGAGATGGGATCTCCAAGGGGGGGCGGCGGCCAAAGAGGGGGAAGGGTTGCCTTGCCCCCCAAGGCAAGGGGGAAGCTCCCCCCCTAGGGTTCCCAACCCTAGGCGCATGGGGGAGGCCCAAGGGGGGGCGCCCCAGCCCACTAAGGGCTGGTTCCCTTCCACTTTCAGCCCACGGGGCCCTCCGGGATAGGTGGCCCCACCCGGTGGATCCCCGGGACCCTTCCGGTGGTCCCGGTACAATACCGGTAACCCCCGAAACTTTCCCGGTGGCCGAAACTTGACTTCCTATATATAATTCTTCACCTCCGGACCATTCCGGAACCTCTCGTGACATCCGGGATCTCATCCGGGACTCCGAACAACTTTCGGGTTTCCGCATACATATATCTCTACAACCCTAGCGTCACCGAACCTTAAGTGTGTAGACCCTACGGGTTCGGGAGACATGCAGACATGATCGAGACGCCTCTCCGGTCAATAACCAACAGCGGGATCTGGATACCCATGTTGGCTCCCACATGTTCCACGATGATCTCATCGAATGAACCACGATATCGAGGATTCAATCAATCCCGTATACAATTCCCTTTGTCAATCGGTATGTTACTTGCCCGAGATTCGATCGTCGGTATCCCAATACCTTGTTCAATCTCGTTACCGGCAAGTCTCTTTACTCGTACCGCAATGCATGATCCCGTGACCAACGCCTTAGTCACATTGAGCTCATTATGATGATGCATTACCGAGTGGGCCCAGAGATACCTCTCCGTCACACGGAGTGACAAATCCCAGTCTCGATCCGTGCCAACCCAACAGACACTTTCGGAGATACCCGTAGTGCACCTTTATAGTCACCCAGTTACGTTGTGACGTTTGGCACACCCAAAGTACTCCTACGGTATCCGGGAGTTGCACGATCTCATGGTCTAAGGAAAAGATACTTGACATTGGAAAAGCTCTAGCAAACGAAACTACACGATCTTTTATGCTATGCTTAGGATTGGGTCTTGTCCATCACATCATTCTCCTAATGATGTGATCCCGTTATCAATGACATCCAATGTCCATAGTCAGGAAACCATGACTATCTGTTGATCAACGAGCTAGTCAACTAGAGGCTTACTAGGGACACGTTGTGGTCTATGTATTCACACATGTATTACGATTTCCGGACAATACAATTATAGCATGAACAATAGACAATTACCATGAACAAAGAAATATAATAATAACCATTTATTATTGCCTCTAGGGCATATTTCCAACAAGTCTCACATCAACTAGGCGTATCAACGGGCTATGGAGATACCCATTAATAGATATCAATGTGAGTGAGTAGGGATTGCCATGCAACGGATGCACTAGAGCTATAAGTATATGCAAGCTCAACAAAAGAAACTAAGTTGGTGTGCATCCAACTCGCTTGCTCACGAAGACCTAGGGCATTTTGAGGAAGCCCATCATTGGAATATACAAGCCAAGTTCTATAATGAAAATTTCCCACTAGTATATGAAATTAATATCATCGGAGACTCTCTATCATGAAGATCATGGTGCTACTTTGAAGCACAAGTGTGGTAAAAGGATAGTAACATTGTCCCTTCTCTCTTTTTCTCTCATTTTTTTATTTGGGACTTTTCTTTTTTTATGTCGTCTTTTCTTTTTATTTAGTCCAAAGTCTCATCCCGACTTGTGGGGGAATCATAGTCTCCATCATCCTTTCCTCACTTGGGACAATGCTCTAAAAATGATGATCATCACACTTCTATTTACTTACAACTCAACAATTACAACTCAATACTTAGAACAAAATATGACTCTATGTGAATGCCTCCGGCGGTGTACCGGGATATGAAATGAATCAAGAGTGACATGTATGAAAGAATTATGAACGGTGGCTTTACCACAAATACAATTTCAACTACATGATCATGCAAAGCAATATGACAATGATGGAGCATGTCATAGTAAACGGAACGGTGGAAAGTTGCATGGCAATATATCTCGGAATGGCTATGGAAATGCCATGATAGGTAGGTATGGTGACTGTTTTGAGGAAGGTATATGGTGGGTGTATGATACCGGCGAAAAGTGCGCGGTATTAGAGAGGCTAGCAATGGTGGAAGGAAGAAAAGTGTGTATAATCCATGGACTCAACATTAGTCATAAAGAACTCATATACTTATTGCAAAAATCTACAAGTTATCAAAGCAAAGTATTACGCGCATGCTCCTAGGGGGATAGATTGGTAGGAAAAGACCATCGCTCGTCCCCGACCGCCACTCATAAGGAAGACAATCAATAAATAAATCATGCTTCGACTTCATCACATAACGGTTCACCATACGTGCATGCTATGGGAATCACAAACTTTAACACAAGTATTTCTCAAATTCACAACTACTCAACTAGCATGACTCTAATATCGTCATCTCCATATCTCAAAACAATTATCAAGTATCAAACTTCTCATAGTATTCAACACACTCATAAGAATTTTTTTACTAATCTTGAATGCCTATCATAATTAAAGCAAATTACCATGCTATTTTGTAGGACTCTCAAAATAATCTAAGTGAAGCATGAGAGAACAATAGTTTCTATAAAAC
Source organism: Triticum aestivum (assembly GCF_018294505.1). Taxonomy (NCBI): domain Eukaryota; kingdom Viridiplantae; phylum Streptophyta; class Magnoliopsida; order Poales; family Poaceae; genus Triticum; species Triticum aestivum. Next base: position 477,763,719 of record NC_057805.1, read on the forward strand.
AAATCCACCACCGTGCTCTAAAAGATATAGAGCAAAAACTATATAACTCAAAAGATATAAGTGAAGCACATAGAGTATTCTAACCATTTTAATCATGTGTGTCTCTCTCAAAAGGTGTGTACACCAAGGATGATTGTGGCAAACTAACAAACAAAGACTCAAATAATACAAGACGCTCCAAGAAAAACACATATCATGTGGTGAATAAAAATATAGCTCCAAGTAAAGTTACCGATGGAAGTAGACGAAAGAGGGGATGCCTTCCGGGGCATCCCAAGCTTTGGCTTTTAGGTGTCCTTAGATTATCTTGGGGTGCCATGGGCATCCCCAAACTTAGGCTCTTGCCACTCCTTGTTCCATAATCCATCAAATCTTTCACCCAAAACTTGAAAACTTCACAACACAAAACTTAACAGAAAATCTCGTGAGCTCCGTTAGCGAAAGAAAACAAAACACCACTTCAAGGTACTATAATGAACTCATTCTTTACTTATATTGGTGTTAAACCTACTGTATTCCCACTTCTCTCTGATTTATAAACTATTTTACTAGCCATAGATTCATCAAAATAAGCAAACAACACATGAAAAACAGAATCTGTCAAAAACAGAACAGTCTATAGTAATCTGTAACTAACGCAAACTTCTGGAACTCAAAAAATTCAGCCAAAATAGGACGACCTAGACAATTTGTTTATTGATCAGCAGAAATTGGAATAAATATTTTATCACATTCTGGTGATTTTTAACAATTATTTTCGTGAACAGAAAGTTTCTGGAATTTTCAGCAAGATCAAATAACTATCATCCAAGGAGATCTTATAGCTTAAACTTGGCACAAACACTAATTAAAACATAAAAACACATCTAACCAGAGGCTAGATCAAATATTTATTCCTAAGCAGAAGCAAAAAGCAAAAAACTAAAAATAAAATTGGGTTGCCTCCCAACAAGCGCTATCGTTTAACGCCCCTAGCTAGGCATAATAGCAAGGATAGATCTAGGTACTGCCATCTTTGATAGGCAATCCATAAGTGGCTTGTTGAGGATATGGACCTTAGAGTCACCCGCCAGGAGGGGCCGGGTTACTCATATGGTCGTTGCCAGAAGCCCGGAGCCAAGCTTGAAGACGATGGGCCAGAGATGGGCTTAAGACCCGGATATGGCTTAAGGCCCGTAGTTACAATGCTTATTATGGTAGAACTTGTAGTGTAAGGCAAGAATAGTTAAGAGTCTGAGCCGGACACTCTTATGAGCCGGCCGGGACTCTGAGAACTGCTGGGCGTCAGCCTCCCTATATAAAGGGACGACCCGGTAGCGGTTTAGGGACAAGAACGACCTCGACGAAAGCCAGGCATAGCAGTTAAGCTCCTTGGTCATCGAAACCCTAATCAATACCACCGCAAACTGGACGTAGGCTTTTACCTTCACCGTAAGGGGCCGAACCAGTATAAACCCTCGTATTCCTTGTCCCACTTAACCCCTTCAAGCTTCCTAGTAGCGATGGCTCCACGATTAAGTCCTAGCTCGAGGACATCTGCCGTGACAATTCCACGACAGTTGGCGCCCACCGTGGGGCCAGCGCACGGTGGATTTGAGTTCTTGAAGGGCAGCTTCGAAGGGCTCAAGGGATACGCTGTGGGCCGGATGACCAAGAGTCGTCGCGGCAAGCTTTACATCGACGATGCAGACTGGGGCCCCGATGCCGGCTCAATTGAGTACGGGTACCGGGTCCCCTTCGGCGGAATTCATGTTTTCATCGGCAAGGTTGGTGAGCCGGGCCCTGAGCCGGATCTCTGCACCGATCTCATCGAGGTGTCTCAGCGCGCACGACCCGCCCGGGCCCGGCCTGCCTTAAGGCATGCTTTTGTGGGGTGTATCCACGGAGGACTCTCTGATCGATCTGGATCTGGTGATGAGACGGCCGCCGGCTCTGACGGCGAGTCGGCCACCGGTGAGTCAAACTCGTTGTATCAACTTCAAGGTGGCAGGCTCATGGGTTGTTCTGATGGTGACAGTATTCCGGACCTATTTGAGCCGCCAAGCCGGGTGGGAATCTTTATGGCCGATGCACAGCCTGTTCAGAACCCCGCGGCTGGAGTAGGAAACCCGGTGCCTTCTCTGGCTCAGGTACTGATGGATCTCACGGACAAGATGACGGCCCTGTTAACCGCCACGGTTGACCCGGCGGATCAAGCTCAGCATGATGCGGAGGTGGCACAGTTAAGATTGGATCTAGTGAAAGCTAAGGAGGACCTCGCAGCGGAAGGGATCAGGATGGCTGCGGAGAGGGCGGCCCTCGATGCCCAAACTCAGTTGATCCAGGCGCAGTCCTTCCAACTCACGATGGATCAGAACGCGTCCAATGAGGTCATGAGAAGGAGGTATCAAAAGACCCAATCTCGGCTCCCGCCGGTTTACGATCCACGCAACCTCTTCAGCACGCCAGGTGCAGGGTCTAGTAACCCGCCAGGGGTCATAGCGCCCGGGTCTGGGCCCCCTATTCAGCCACGAGTGATGGGGCCTCCCCAGGTGCCCCCTGCCACACCTCAGTATGTGCCAACACCCCCGGTTCATTATAATAACCCGTTGGAGAACATGGTTGCTGCGGCAGCATGGCTGGCGGCTCTCCCAGTTGACGGCGACTCTCCGACGGCTATTGAAACCCGGCGGGTCAGGGAACTCCTTCAGACAGCACTGGCGCAGCAAGAGGCGTACTCCTACAGCCGGGATAGGATCCACTCGACCCCTCGTCCGGGCCGGAGCCCGAGTTACAGCAGGCACATGGTCTCAGCGACCGGCTCAAGCAACGTCCGACGCCATGACCCGCCCCCTGGCCACGGCCCGGTTTATAACGGAGCCTATCACGCAGCGGACCAAGCCAGAGCGCGGCAAGAGGCGGAGCAGGTGCCTCAATTGACGGCTTACCAGACCCCCCCGGCTTATCCGACGACTTCCGTCGACGTGGGTATCCCTACCAGGACGGGAGGTGTCCCCTGTTTAGTGCCGGCTATCCGCAATGAACGTTTACCCAAGGACTTCAAAGGCCCTAGAAGGTGCCCAACTACACGGCTGACTTACAACCCGCAGCCTGGATCGAGAGTTATGAGATGGCCATGGAGCTACTGGAGGTCAGTGAGGCGGCAATGGCCAAGTACTTCACCATGATGTTGGATGGGACTGCCCGCACTTGGTTAAAAGGGCTACCACCAAATTCCATTGGGTCTTGGGCTGAGCTGAAAGCCCGGTTTCATCCAAAACTTCAAAGATACCTGTAGGCAGTCTATGTCAATTGTGGATTTGACTAACTGTAAGCAGCAGGAGGGTGAGTCTACGACACATTGGGTTCGCCGGGTTAAAGAGATCATACACTCGTCAGACAAGATGGATGCCGGCTCAGCAGTCTTAATGCTGGAGCAAAATTGTCGTTTTGTGCCCCTGAAGATGAAACTCGGGCGGCTTAAGCGCGACTGCAGTGACATGGGTACACTAATGGCGGCTCTTGTCAAGTACGCCGATTCTGATGGTACCAAGGATCCCCCTTCAGATGATGAAAGGACAGGGAAGGGAAAGAAGAATGGCAATGGCAAGGGTCCTCAGCATAACCCGGGGAACCAAGGAGGAGGCAAGCGCAAGGCAGATGGCAGCCTAGAGTTTGTAGCCAACGCCAGCGCACAAGGCAATAACCAGCGACGCAAGGGGAGGCCCCCTCCCCGAGGCGGCGGGTCAGGACCGACACTGGAGCAGCTGTTGAATGAGCCTTGTCCAAGGCATGGCTCTAGAGAGAAGCCAGCGACTCATCTATGGAAGGATTGTGCAATCATGAAGGCCTTTAAGAACTACAATGGCCCGGGCGGCGGCTCAGGCGCCGGCGGTTTTCATGGCCCGGGCGGCGGCTCAAATTCTAATCCTCAGAACGGTCAAGGGGGCTTTAATCAGCAGTCTGGCCAGGGTCATCAGCAGCAGCAGGGAGGTTATCAGACCAATCCAAAGCAGCTTAGCGGTGGACAGTATCATGTGTTTACCACCAGTCTGTGTAAACGAGATCAGAAGCTTCATAAGAGGGCAGTAAATGCCGTTGAGCCGGCGGTTCCACGCTACTTGCGGTGGTCTGAACAGCCTATAGTGTGGAGTAGGGAGGATCACCCTCCCCGGGTGGATAATCCGGGTCACTTGGCCTTAGTAGTGGCTCCTCAGGTGGGAGGATATAAGTTCACTAAGGTGCTCATGGATGGAGGCAGCAGCATCAACATCCTCTATTATGAGACTTTCCGTCGTATGGGGTTGATTGATAAAAACCTCAGCCAGTCCAACACTATTTTCCACGGTGTGGTACCTGGTAAGTCGGCTTATCCAGTCGGCAAGATTGAATTGGAAGTGGCCTTTGGAGATGAGAACAACTACAGGAGTGGAGAAATTGACCTTTGAGGTGGTCAAGATAAGAAGCCCGTACCATGCTATATTTGGACGGCCGGCTTACGCCAAGTTCATGGCACGGCCGTGTTATGTGTACTTACAGCTCAAGATGCCAGGTCACAATGGGACCATTACGGTTCACGGCAGCCGGAAGGTGGCCTTGGAATGTGAGGAAGGCGATGCAGCTTATGCAGAATCTGTTTGTGCAACGGAGGAGTTGAAGTTTTACAAAGACAATGTTGACCCAACAGATATGACCTCTCTGAAAAAGCCGACTACGGAAAATGAGCCGGCGATGAAATTTAAGTCGGCTGATGAAACTAAGCTCGTTGATTTTGTCCCAGGAGATTCATCTCAGCAGTTTAGCATCAGTGCAAATCTGGATCCGAAATAGGAAGGCGCGCTCATCGAGTTCATCCGTGAGAATAGGGACATCTTCGCATGGAAACCTTCTGACATGCCAGGTGTACCTAGGGAACTCGCTGAGCACACTCTCAATGTTGATCCGAAATTTAAGCCGGTCAGACAGTTCCTTCGGCGGTTTAATGAAGAGAGGCGGAAAGCCATTGGTGAAGAGGTGGCCCGGCTCTTGGCGGCCGGGTTTATTGTTGAAGTCTTTCACCCAGAGTGGTTAGCTAACCCGGTGCTCGTACTCAAGAAGAACGGCACTTGGCGGATGTGTGTAGACTACACGGACTTGAACAAGGCGTGTCCGGCTGATCCTTTTGCCCTTCCCCGTATTGATCAAATTATTGATGCTACGGCCGGTTGTGCGCGTTTAAGTTTCTGGACGCTTATTCTGGATATCATCAGATTAAAATGGCGGTTAAGGACCAGGAGAAGACGGCGTTCATCACTCCCTTTGGAGCCTTCTGCTATGTGTCCATGCCCTTTGGACTCAAGTGTGCACAGGCGACTTATCAGCGTTGCGTGCAGAACTGTCTTCATAAACAGATTGGGCGCAATGTTCACGCCTATGTGGACGATATTGTGGTTAAGTCCATAAAGGAGGAAACCCTGATAGATGATTTGAGAGAAACCTTTGATAATCTCCGGGTCTACAAGATGATGCTTAACCCGGCCAAGTGTGTCTTTGGTGTTCCTGCAGGCAAACTCTTGGGTTTTTTGGTTTCTGACAGAGGCATTGAAGCTAACCCAGAGAAGATCAAGGCCATCACCTCCCTGGCTAAGCCGGCGTGTATAAATGACGTTCAGCGCTTGGCGGGTCGCATCGCTGCATTAAGCCGGTTTATAAGCCGTCTGGGTGAGAAGGCCATGCCATTATATCAGTTGATGAAAAAGACTGATAACTTTGTCTGGAATGATGCAGCTAATACTGCCTTCGAGGATTTGAAGAAGCAGCTGGCAGAGCCTCCAGTCCTTGCTGCTCCGGTTGATAAGGAGCCCTTATTATTATATGTAGCGGCGAACACACGAGCCGTCAGTGTGGCTATTGTGGTGGAGCGCAAGGAGGAGGGTAAGGAGCATCCGGTTCAGCGGCCGGTTTATTATGTCAGCGAAGTGCTCATTGAGTCCAAGCAGCGGTACCCGCATTGGCAGAAGCTTGTGTATGGTGTGTTCATGGCGAGCCGGAAACTTAAGCATTATTTTCAGGGTCATCCCATCACTGTCGTCAGTTCTGCCCCTCTTGGTGATATCATTCAAAACAGAGAGGCCACAGGGAGAATTGCTAAGTGGGCTATAGAACTTGGACCTCATGGTCTCAAATACGTGCCACGCACTGCTGTTAAATCTCAGGCCTTGGTGGATTTCATCAATGATTGGACAGAGTCACAGGTGCCCGAGCAGAAGCCGGATAACACATATTGGACTATTTACTTTGATGGGTCCAGGCAGTTGGAGGGCTCGGGGGCTGGAGTCGTGTTGGCTTCCCCTAAAGGTGACAAGTTCCATTATGTGCTACAGTTGCTGTTTCCTTGCACTAACAACGCGGCTGAGTACGAGGCCTTGCTCCATGGTCTTCGGATGGCTAAAGAGATGAGCTTAAGCCGGGTAAGGTGCTTCGGCGACTCAGACTTGGTGGCTCAACAAGTATCAGGGAAGTGGGATTCCAAGGACCCTCTCATGGCGGCTTATCGCCGCGAGGTTGATGCCATTGCTGGGCATTTTCAGGGTTACCAGGTGGAACACATCGACCGCAGGAAGAACGAGGCGGCGGATGCTTTAAGCCGGCTAGGCTCTCAGCGAAAGCCGGTGCCGCCTAACACTTTCCTGGACGTCCTGTATAGCCCTTCTGTTAAGTTGCCTACAGAGGAAGACTTGGCTGTCCCTGACCCGGAGGCACGACTGGTGGCGGCTCTCCATATCATACCAGACTGGACAATGCCGTATCTGGCTTACATGACCCGGGGCGAGTTGCCCGAGGATGAAACCTTGGCCAGGCAAATAACCCGGTGGGCTAAGTCAATGATTGTTATCAATGGGGAATTGCATCACCGCAGTGTGACGGGAGCGTTTCAGCGTTGTGTTTCCCCTGAGGAAGGTCAAGAAATCTTGCGTGAGGTTCATGAAGGGGATTGTGGCCATCACGCCGGCTCAAAGTCTCTTGTGGCCAAGGCTTTTCTTCATGGTTTCTATTGGTTGACGGCTCATGCTGATGCAGAGGACTTGGTCAGTAAATGTGATGGTTGCCAAAGGTTCTCGCGACGGGCTCACATACCGGCTCAAGAGCTGAGGATGATCCCAATTACTTGGCCCTTTGCGGTCTGGGGGCTTGATATGGTTGGGCCTTTCAAAAGGTCCAAGGATAAGAAGACCCACCTTTTGGTGGCAGTTGACAAGTTTACCAAGTGGGTTGAAGCGGAGCCCGTTAGCAAGTGTGATGCAGCCACGGCGGTTCAGTTTATGAAAAAGGTGATCTTTCGCTTTGGTTTTCCGCACAGTATTATCACTGACAATGGCACCAATCTCTCCAAAGGCGCCATGGAAGAATTTTGTCAACGAGAGCATATCCGACCTCAGTAGCTCATCCTCAATCCAATGGTCAAGCTGAGAGAGCTAATCAGGAGATTCTGAAGGGCATCAAGCCCCGGCTTTTGGTCCCTTTGCAACGGACGCCGGGTTGTTGGGTGGAGGAGTTGCCCTCCGTGTTATGGAGCATCAACACTACTCCTAACAGGTCTACGGGCTTCACGCCTTTCTTCATGGTTTACGGGGCAGAAGCAGTCCTCCCCAGTGACATCCGTCATGACTCACCACGAGTGGCGGCTTATGTTGAGGCGGATAATGAGCAGGCGCGCCAAGATGCTCTTGACTTGCTGGACGAACAGCGTGATGTGGCAGCAGCCCGTTCAGCGATTTACCAACAAGACCTGCGCCGTTATCATAGCCGCCGGGTTAAATCCCGGGTCTTTCAGGAAGGGGATCTGGTGCTCCGGCTTATCCAAGATCAAACTGATACGCACAAACTATCCCCGCCTTGGGAAGGGCCCTTTGTGGTCAGCAAGAACTTGCACAACGGGTCGTATTACGTCATTGACGTCCGGGAGCACAAAGATTCACGTAAGTCGGAGGAAGAGACCCGTCGGCCGTGGAACATAGCTCAGCTTCGGCCTTACTACACTTGAGCCACCGGCTTTCATAATGTACATATTTCTCTCAGCCATGTATATATTATGATAAAGCAATAAAGCAGGACCGCTGTCCTTTTTCTCCTCCAAATGTGCATGTGTTTTCTTTGCAAGATCAACATGGTAACTTGAAGGAGGATCCGGCTCATGATCGTATTCGAATCTAGCCGCAGGTAATAAGGTCACTTGGGGGCTTCCTGTTCAAACATGGGTCGTATTCGAACCAAAGAGAACATAGCTGTCGATACCCATTTGATTGGCAAAGTGCCGAGCTCATTGGGAGGTTTTCTCTGATCATATTTGAATCATAGTTTAACCCCTTTGAGAACCAACGTGGATCGTATTTGAATCAGCGTCGTTAAACAATTCTTAAAATCACTTGGGGGCTTCCTGTTCAAACATGGGTCGTATTCGAACCAAAGAGAACATAGCTGTCGGTACCCTCTTGATTGGCATCGCCACACCCACTGGGGGCTATATGATCGTATCCGAATCTTAGCTTAACCCCTTTGGGCCGGGTCTCTGGTCGAATTCGAACCGGAAGCCCCCAAGTTCTTCTGCTTTATCACAAGATTTCTCTGATTATGTCAAGGTGTGTACAGCCAGGTCTCGCTTGGCCGGTTTAAATTTTGATTTCTAGTGTTGTTTCGGCACAATAGGTGTCATTAAAACAGATACACCAGAGTTAAGGTACCACCCTTCTTACCCGGGTTATCTAAACCGGAAAGGCGCTGGCAGGCCGCTAAGTGCGTCATCACGGCTATATTAAAGACATGATTAAGGGTCAATCTTTTTGATTCATATCCGGGTTATATATCTAAAACCGATGATTCTCAGCGCGGTAAGCCGCCCAGAGACTTGTGATTTGTCCTTGTATGCAGGATAGTTCAAGGCAATTATTTGAGACTAAGGAGAATGAATGACCCGGAGAAATATCAAAGAGACAACTTCAATAGGCTTCAGCATTCAATATGTGCACGATGGCACGGCAAAGATAAACTGTTGCACCTACTCTATTACAAGACTCATCGAGTCCAAAAGGGTGGAGCATTGTTTGGTAAACCGGCTGCAGAAGTTAAGACGCTTGCTGGGTGGAAGTCTCCGGCTCATCTCTTCCTTCTCCTCCGGCTGTCCCCAAGGTCTGGAAGGTCGACGACTTCCAGTCGATACCGCTCAGCGCTTCGAATTGGGCTTCCTCGTCAATTAACCCGGCCGGGTCAATCTCCGGGGCAAAGGTGTGCTGACGAGCCGGCGGAATTAAACTCAGAGCTTCATAGCGAGGGGTTGGAATCCTCTGATTTTCCGCATTATAACCCAGCTGGTACTTGGTCAGATCCGTGTCGTTTCCAATAAGAGCCGCCACCGGGCGCACGATCTTCACGCAGGCGGCGAAGTCTTTTTGGTCGAAAGTCGTGCCATCCTCCTTCAGACTTGGATAGCCGAGGGCGATGTCTGCCGGGTCCAGCTCCGGCAGGAAAGCCTTGGCCCGGCTCAGCGCGGCGATCGCTCCGGATCTCGCAGAGGCTCGTCACAGCTCTTGGATACGTTGCGGAAGGACGGCGAGCCGGCGAAGAACCTCCGCCAAGTGAGTCGGCACCTCGTTGGATAAGGCTACCACAGCTAAGGCACGTTGTGACCCGGTGTAGAGTTGCTCCACCAGGGTGTACACGGCCTTTAGCTTGGTTACCACACTCTGGTTGAGGTTGGCACTTCTGGAACCTGTTTCATAGAGCAGGACAAGCCGCCGACCAGGGTGAGTTATGAGGCATTAAAATTTAAATTGAATAAAAGCCGGTGGATGACTTACCAAAGATTGCAGCAACCATTTGAGACACTTGGCGCTTTAAGCCGGAGAGTTCGGCCGTCTTCTCTGACAGGGCCCTCTCCGCCTGATCAGCCCGGTTCACCAATGCGGCCTTTTCTTCGGCCCACGCTTTTCGTTCAGCGTCAAACTCTGTCTTCAGCTTCTCTTGTGAGGCGATGCTGGACACGAACTTGGCATTTGCCTTCTGGGTCTCCATCTCTTGCATCTTCAGCCGGTTCTTGAGGTCAGCGAGGTCAGCCTCAAGTTTCTTGCCAGCAGCCTGTATAAATGTCCGGGTTATGACATGCACAGTTGCTATACAAATTTAAAGTCCCAAGTGTTTTCCAAGCAAAGACACTTGGCACTTGGGGGCTAATGCATGTTCAATGTTTCTATTTACCAATTTCCGGTTCATGGAAGCAAGCCGGAAGATAAGTCCCAAGTGTTTTCTAAAGCAAAGACACCTGGCACTTGGGGGCTAATGTGTATCGAAGGCTCTTATCTACAAATTACCGGTTTAATTTGTAAAGCCGGAACTTCAGTCTACAGCATATTCAATCATAAGTTGTTGACTTAAGGGCTAGCATGGTAAAAGTAACTAGGCAGTAAGTAAGAGGACAGAAGATAATACCTCAGATTTCTGCTGGATCTGGGTCACCATGGCAACCTCTGCGTCCCAGCTCTTGTGCACTTGGTTGATGTAGCCGGAGACAAGCTCTCCGATGCTCAGGTTGGCATAGTCAGTTAGATCCAGACTGACCCGGTGGGGCTGCAGTACTTCCCCCTTGGCAGAGCACTTGGCCAGTGCCGTAGGCCTCCCCGGCTCAACGAATTCCGTCCGGGTGATTTCCACGTCCGGTTGATTTCCACGTCCGGGTCATTTGTTGGCTGAGCCGAGCCGGAGGCCTCCGGGTCAGCAGAAGCTTCTACAGGTGCCTTGTCGATTGGAGCGGTGGCTTCGGGGGCGGAGGCAGCTGGCGGTTCTTGAACCGTCACCTCCGGTTCAGGCAAATCCGGCTCTCCGGCCGACTTGGTTTTCTTCGCCCTCTTGGTGAGCTTTGCCTGGGCACTGAAAGAATAACAAAGGTTAGTACAAAAAGTATGAGCAAAGATCAGAACAACATGAGATGGTTATCATTACCCGGGCACGGTCTTGAAAGTTGGCAGATTCGACTGCATAGAATCGCCGGAAGAAGGGGAAGTCTCCTGATAATTTGAATCAGAGGAATTAAGCGGTTGGCGTATAACACCCGCAAAAGGATGAAAAGGGTACAATTTTGTAGTCACTCGGTCCGACGTTTCCTTGATGCATCAGGTAACCCGGAGGAGAGGTCAGCGTCCTTGTTGGTCCGGGTATGCCGCCGGCTTTCATGAACCTGTCGCTTCAAAATAAATTGAGGATCTTGGTAAGCTAAAGGATGGGAAAAGCTTACTTTCCGGGTTACTCTTCGGGTTTTCGGCCGTGGCAAGGGCTCCGAGTCGGAGGAAAGTATTGTTACCTCTTCAACCACCGGGTTACTGGCTCCGGTGTCCTCCTGTTGATAAACAACATTGATAAGGCGGACAGAACTAAAGCAACAAGTATAACAAGAGCTTACAGGTTTAGGAATTACCTCAGACTCGGAGCTGTCACTCAGCTGCAACAGCTCCGAAGCAGTGGGCCTACTTCCCTTCTTACGGGGAGCGGCTTTCTTGGCGGCTTTCTTCGCCTTTCTGGCCTTTTTGGCGGCGTCATGGTCATACTTGACCCGCCAGAACTTGTCATCAGCCTGAAAAATACAATGATGAATTTTTAAAACGGTTCAGATGAAAGTTATATGCAGGAGAAGATAAAATGTTAAAGTCAGCGGCTTACCGCTGGGGCTGGGTTGGTCTTGCAGAAGGGGGCTAACCCGGTCCTCCCGCAGTCTGCCAGGCTCTCGTTCAGAAGAGCGTTGGTCATATCTTCTGCAACGTCTTCAGGAAGATCGTTGCGGCTGTGTCTCTGAGGGTCATCCTTTCGGCCTGTGTACTCGCACATTAAGCCGTGGCGGCGGCTCAATGGGATCACCCGCCACGATATCCAGACCCGGACCAGATCGATCCCATTCAGACCATTGCCCAGGAGAGCCTTGATCTTGTTGATGGTGGGGAGCAGAGGTTGGCGCTCCGCTCGAGTCAGCTTGTCTGACAGTGGGTGAGTCGGCTCCAGACGCGAGGGGCGAAAGCCGGGCAACGGACTCTCGTCAGCCGGCGACGTGTCTTGGCAGTAAAACCACGTCAGATTCCAGTCCTTGGGATGGCTGGGCGGCTCTGCGTAAGGGAAGAGGCAGTCCCTACGCCGCTGGATGGAGATGCCACCTAGCTCCAGACTTGGCCCATTGGCGCACTCATTCTGACGGTTCAAGTAAAAAAGCTCTCTGAAGAGCAGCAGACTAGGTTCTTCTCCAAGGTAAACCTCGCAGAATACTTGGAAGTTGCAGATGTTGGACACTGAGTTGGGTCCTATGTCCTGAGGCCGCAAGTCGAAGAAGTTTAGAACGTCTCTAAAAAACTTTGAGCCGGGCGGTGCGAAGCCCCGGCTCATGTGATCCGCAAAAATCACTACCTCCTCGTCCTTTGGCTGGGGTCTCTCTTCTGACGGGTCAGGGGCACGGTAGGACATGACGTCCTTCTTGGGCAGATATCCAGACTTAACAAAATCTGCTAGTGTCTCACTGGTGACATTGGACCTCATCCAGTTGCAAGTGATGGAGGCTTTGGGAGCTTTGGGAGGCATGGTGAAAGTCGGCAGTCTATGACAAAAAGGAAAACGTCCGGATTAATTATAAGCCGGGGGAAATCTACAGCTCAAAGTCAAGGTGGCGGCTTATGAAGGAGACTAATGGTATATACCTAAGTACAGCGGGTTATTTAAGCCGCAGGGGTATTCAGAATAATTTGATTGTCTACGGCCTTATCACAGCCAAGCCGGAGGATTCTACGGAGCATGATTTTCTTTAACCCGGAAGGTTCTATGGCGTGTGGTTTCTTTAAGCCGGAAATGTAAACTGCCGTGATTCAATGGTTGCAGTTTTTTACTAAGTGTGGTAAAACAGGTTTCACACTTTGCAGTAACTATTTCGGATCAAAATGGTCGGGCGAAAGAAACGTTTCTAGACCTAGAAACAGAAGCGAGGGAGTTCTTGGGCTCGAACAAGGCTCCTATGCAGTAAAAAGAGGGTTGCTTGCATGTAAAATGGGTGCTAAACCGTCACCGCAATAGTTCTATGCAGGTCTAAGATCAAAAGGAGGCAGTAAAAATCAAATCTACTAAGGCCCGCGATGAACTACGAGGAACACGGATGAACTACTCGAACCCTACTGCAGATCTGTTCTACAGGGCAGAAGAAACTTACAGGGGCTGGTGAGTCGCGGAGGTCGTCGCGTTTCTCTGGTCAAATCAGGGTGATGCAGCGGCCTGAGCTGGTGACGACGAGAAGACCCGCGGCGGCGGCAGCAGAGCTTGAGCAGGGGAGCAGTGGCGCGAGGAAGAAGACGAAGAAGAGAGAAGTGGCTGAAAGCCCGTCGGGCCGGCCTATTTATAAGGGAGAGCTCATAAGTGGGCGCGAGAATCAAGGAGACCACGGCGTGGTTATCTCCTCACGAGACGCCTCGATTTTCGGGATGACAGTAAATGTAAAGATCCGTTGCGGATCTGGCAGAGTAAAAAACGGGCTTAATGGAAGATGACGTCACGGCGGATTATCCGGAGTCCAGAGGATGATGTCACGCCGGGTTATGGTCTTCACACAATTGTAAGCCGGCGATTTTCTGTCGAAGGGATTGAAGATTGACATGAGTCGGCTCAAATCAATCTGGGGCCTAATGTTGAGGATATGGACCTTAGAGTCACCCGCCAGGAGGGGCCGGGTTACTCATATGGTCGTTGCCAGAAGCCCGGAGCCAAGCTTGAAGACGATGGGCCAGAGATCGGCTTAAGACCCGGATATGGCTTAAGGCCCGTAGTTACAATGCTTATTATGGTAGAACTTGTAGTGTAAGGCAAGAATAGTTAAGAGTCCGAGCCAGACACTCTTATGAGCCGGCCGGGACTCTGAGAACTGCTGGGCGTCAGCCTCCCTATATAAAGGGATGACCCGGTAGCGGTTTAGGGACAAGAACGACCTCGACGAAAGCCAGGCATAGCAGTTAAGCTCCCTGGTCATCGAAACCCTAATCAATACCACCGCAAACTGGACGTAGGCTTTTACCTTCACCGTAAGGGGCCGAACCAGTATAAACCCTCGTATTCCTTGTCCCACTTAACCCCTTCAAGCTTCCTAGTAGCGATGGCTCCACGACTAAGTCCTAGCTCGAGGACATCTGCCGTGACAATTCCACGACATGGCTCTCATAATAGATTCATAAGGTAATTTTATCTTCTTTCTAGGGAAGTGTTCCATGCCTTTCCTTAACGGAAATTGGAATCTAATATTCCCTTCCTTCATATCAATAATTGCACCAATCGTTCTAAGGAAAGGTCTACCAAGAATAATAGGACATGAAGGATTGCAATCTATATCAAGAACAATAAAATCTATAGGCACATAATTCCTATTTGCAATAATAAGAACATCATTAATTCTTCCCATAGGTTTCTTAATGGTGGAATCCGCAAGGTGCAAGTTTAGAGAGCAATCATCAAAATCACGGAAACCTAGCAAATCACACAAAGTTTTTGGAATCGTGGAAACACTAGCACCCAAATTACACAAAGCATAGCATTCATGATTTTTAATTTTAATTTTAATAGTAGGTTCCCATTCATCATAAAGTTTTCTAGGGATAGAAACTTCCAACACAAGTTTTTCTTCATAAGATTGCATTAAAGCATCAACGATATGTTTAGTAAAAGCTTTATGTTGACTATAAGCATGTGGAGAATTTAGCACGGATTGCAACAAGGAAATACAATCTATCAAAGAGCAATTATCATAATTAAATTTTTTGAAATCCAAAATAGTGTGTTCATTAATATCTAGAGTTTTGATCTCTTCAATCCCACTTTTACCAATTTTTGCATCAAGATCTAAAGACTCCGAATTTTTGGAACGCCTTCTAGGTAAAGGTGGATCATATTCAGTCCCATCATTATCAAGATTCATATTGCAAAACAAAGATTTAATAGGGGACACATCAATAACTTTTAGGTCTTCATCTTTATTTTCATAGAAACTAGAAGAACACGCTTTCACAAAATCTTTCTTAGCACGCATCCTAGCGGTTCTTTCTTTGCACTCATCAATGGAAATTCTCATGGCTTTGAGAGACTCATTGATATCATGCTTAGGTGGAATAGATCTAAGTTTCAAAGAATCAACATCAAGAGAAATTCTATCAACGTTCCTAGCCAATTCATCAACTTTAAGCAATTTTTCTTCAAGCAAAGCATTGAAATTCTTTTGCGAATTCATAAACTCCTTAACACTAGTCTCAAATTCAGAAGGCATCTTATTAAAATTTCCATAAGAACTGTTGTAGGAATTACCATAATTATTAGAGGAATTACTAGGATACTGCCTAGGATTAGAGTTTCCTCTATACGCGTTGTTACCAAAATTATTCCTACAAAAAAAATTCACATCCATAGATTCATTATTATTCTCAATCAAGGTAGACAAAGGCATATCATTAGGATAAGAAGAAACACTTTTATTAGCAAATAATTTCATAAGTTCATCCATCTTTCCACTCAAAACATTAATTTCTTCTATCGCCTGCACTTTTTTATTAGTGGATCTTTCGGTGTGCCATTAAGAATAATTAACCATAATATTATCTAGGAGTTTAATAGCTTCTCCTAAAGTGATTTCCATAAAAGTGCCTCCCGCGGCCGAATCTAAAAAATTTCGAGAAGCAAAATTCAATCCGGCATAAAAAAATTGTATAATCATCCACAAATTCAAACCATGTGTAGGGCAATTACGTATCATTAATTTCATCCTCTCCCAAGCTTGTGCAACATGTTCATGATCAAGTTGCTTAAATTCATAATATCGTTTCTAAGAGAGATGATCTTAGCGGGAGGAAAATACTTAGAGATAAAAGCATCTTTACACTTATTCCAAGAATCAATACTATTTTTAGGCAAAGACGAAAACCAAGCTTTAGCACGACCTCTAAGCGAAAAAGGAAATATCTTCAATTTAACAATATCATTGTCCACATCTTTCTTCTTTTGCATATCACACAAATCAACGAAGCTATTTAGATGGGTAGCGGCATCTTCACTAGGAAGGCCGGCGAATTGATCTTTCATGACAAGATTCAACAAAGCGGCATTAATTTCACAAGATTCAGTATCGGTAAGAGTAGCAATCGGAGTGCTAAGAAAATCATTGTTGTTGGTATTGGTAAAGTCACACAATTTGGTATTATCTTAAGCCATCGTGACAAGCAAGCAATCCAACACACGAGCAAACAAGAAGCAAGGGAAAAAAGAGGCGAACGGAAAAGAGAGGGCGAATAAAACGGTAAGGGTGAAGTGGGGGAGAGGAAAACGAGAGGCAAATGGCAAATAATGTAATGCGGGAGATAAGGGTTTGTGATGGGTACTTGGTATGTTGACTTTTGCGTAGACTCCCCGGCAACGGCGCCAGAAATCCTTCTTGCTACCTCTTGAGCACTGCGTTGGTTTTCTCTTGAAGAGGAAAGGGTGATGCAGTAAAGTAGCATAAGTATTTCCCTCAGTTTTTGAGAACCAAGGTATCAATCCAGTAGGAGGCCACGCACGAGTCCCTCGCACCTACACAAACAAATAAATCCTCGCAACCAACACAATAAAAGGGTTGTCAATCCCTTCACGGTCACTTACGAGAGTGAGATCTGATAGATATGATAAGATAATATTTTTGGTATTTTTATGATAAAGATGCAAAGTAAAGAAAGCAAAATAAAAACGGCGACAGAAATAGCTTGTTGTTGGGAGATTAAATATGATGAAAAATAGACCCGGGGGCCATAGGTTTCACTAGTGGCTTCTCTCGAGAGCATAAGTATTACGATGGGTAAACAAATTACTGTTGAGCAATTGACAGAACTGAGCATAGTTATGAGATCTAGGTATGATCATGTATATAGGCATCACGTCCGTGACAAGTAGACCGACTCCTGCCTGCATCTACTGCTATTACTCCACACATCGACCGCTATCCAGTATGCATCTAGAGTATTAAGTTCAAAAGAACAGAGTAACGCCTTAAGTAAGATGACATGATGTAAAGGGATAAACTCATGCAATATGACATAAACCCCATCTTGTTATCCTCGATGGCAACAATACAATACGTGCCTTGCTGCCCCTACTGTCACTGGGAAAGGACACCGCAAGATTGAACCCAAAGCTAAGCACTTCTCCCATTGCAAGAAAGATCAATCTAGTAGGCCAAACCAAACTGATAATTCGAAGAGACTTGCAAAGATAACCAATCATACATAAAAGAATTCAGAGAAGATTCAAATATTGTTCATAGATAAACTTGATCATAAACCCACAATTCATCGGTCTCAACAAACACACCGCAAAAGAAGATTACATTGAATAGATCTCCACAAGAGAGGGGGAGAACATTGTATTGAGATCCAAAAAGAGAGAAGAAGCCATCTAGCTAATAACTATGGACCCAAAGGTCCGAGGTAAACTACTCACACATCATCGGAGAGGCTATGGTGTTGATGTAGAAGCCCTCCGTGATCGATGCCCCCTCCGGTGGAGCTCCGAAAAAGGTCCCAAGATGGGATCTCACGGGTACAGAAGGTTGCGGCGATGGAATTAAGTTTTTTGCTCCGTATCTGGTAGTTTGGGGGTACGTAGGTATATATAGGAGGAAGAAGTATGTCGGTGGAGTAACGTGGGGCCCACGAGGGTGGAGGGCGCGCCTCCCTACCTCGTGCCTTCCTGGTTGATGTCTTGACGTATGGTCCAAGTCCTCTGGATCACGTTCGTTCCAAAAATCACGTCCCAAAGGTTTCATTCCGTTTGGACTCCGTTTGATATTCTTTTTCTGCGAAACTCTGAAATAGTCAAAAAACAGCAATTCTAGGCTGGGCCTCCGGTTAATAGGTTAGTCCCAAAAATAGTATAGAAGTGTATAATAAAGCTCATTAATGTCCAAAACAGAATATAATATAGCATTGAACAATCAAAAATTATAGATACGTTGGAGACGTATCAGTGAGGCGCTCGGTGATCTGGCCGGAGAGGTTGAGTTGGAGGAGCCAGAGGAGGCCATGGTGGGAGGTTTCTGGCAATGGAGAAACTAGATGAGATAAAAGAGGTAGGCTCTGATTACCATGTGAGAGAACGTCATACCCTGCCTAGGGCGACGGCTTCGTGTTATATAGGGTCGGGGCGCAACTCCCGCACAACGTACAGAGGTTGATTACATCGTTGGGATCCTGACTTGAGACCCAAGGGATAGACTAGAGAGATAGAGATAGTTACAATAGATAAGAGAGAATCACAACTACCCTAGTCTACAGCTTCGGTTGACGTGGACTCTTGGTCGAACCCATGCGTCAACTCTGTCGTGGTAGATACATTGCTTAACAAAGGCAACACCTGACCGGACTTTCTAGATTAACAGAATAGAGAACGTGTACTTTTTATTAGGGGGATAATCGGATAAAGCATATAGTATCTGCAAACGACTTGGTGTATAGGGTGAGCAGTATATTCTTCTTTCCAAGTATTGCTCATCCACAACAGCCATCATGCTTTTCTTTAAAATGGTTCCAGCTTTTCACCTCATTAAACAAAATCTTCCTCGACATACATCCAGCCATCATGACAGCTTCAATATAAATTATCTGATAGATCCATGGGATCGTGTAGGGTAGGATTAGATCCGGTGAACCTACCTTCTGCTTGTCCAGTCGAGGAACTCCCGGTGCCGGCCATGGTGACGGTGGCCGGTGATGGCAGAGAGTGGGCGAGGTGGTGGAGCTTCCCGTGAGCACCGCGCTAACCCTAGATCGATAGGGATTGTAGGTGGGGATTGTGGCAGCGATTAACCTCGTGAGTCGTGCCCCGACCCCACCTCTGTTTATATAGCGCGGGTCACAAGGGCCCACCAACCATGGTTTGGTTGGGCGCCCCCGATCAGAGCGCGAGTCAGGGGCCCGTTCGACCCGTTGGGTTCGAACGGGAGAGAGGTCAACCTAAACATTATCTAGTTAGAACAAGACTCGAGGATCTACTCCCTCCTTTTCTAAATATAAGTCTTTGTAGAGATTTCACTATGGACCACATACAGATGAATCTAGATGCATTTTAGAGTATAGATTCACTCATTTTGCTCCGTATGTGGTCCATAGTGAAATCTCTCCAAAGACTTATATTTAGGAACGGAGTGAGTATTTCTGAAAATATCATGCAATACAAAAGCATCGGATACCCAAGATGCGATCACCAGCTAGGAAACTACAGTATTATCTTATTGACCTACTGCAGGAGGTGATGTTTCAATTTGTATGCAAGGACAAATGCTTCATCCATTCAATAATATATAGTCACTGTTGCAGCATTACACTGAAACTTTGCCGTAATGCCTTCTTATGATCCTTAGTCTTAATTCATACGATAGTTTCAAATTTATATTAGTTTTGGTACTTTATTGCATCTATGTCATGCAGGTTTTAAACCGGCTATGTTCGTAGGCTGTTCTTTAGATAAGCCTTAAACAGGTCGTGAAGTAATGAACTTTTCTTAAGATGAAATTGTGACACTAGATAGGTTAATTAACTATCACTTGATTCGCTAAAAAAGATCAAACACTTGATTCACTTCAACATATACACCTAAGTTGTTCTGCATCCAAGCAAGTTCGAGGCCGAGGTAAGAGTATTTAAGTTTCATGACCTTCTGCAGGTTCAGTTTGAGCTTCTGTAGTAATAACCACATACTGTTCTCAGAATAGCTCACAAGGAGCACACAAGTATGCTTATCGAATCAAGATTAGTTAAGAACCTTAATTCACCACAAATCAAAGCTTTCAAATTTTGGCTTATGTGCCTCGAGTGTACGAGGATCCCACTAGAGGGGATCTCTGACATTGCACCATTCATTATGGTAAAACTAGAAAATGGTGCACCACATGTTCCTTTCCTAGACTACATTCAGCCCTATTTGCACGAAGAGATACAGATAGTTCAAGGTTCAACATGAATGTGCATTAGTATGGAACTGGTTGGGCACAGGACTACTGTTGTGTCAGCGCAGATTTGAGATTCAGATACCAAGCTTCTTGACAGGCACTCCTAAATTCTCTATGTGAACATCAATAGAATTGTGAAATTGCTTACCAGCAAGCTTGACAGATGGGAGTGTGTACTTGGGCATTTCCTTGCAGGGCGCGCCATTGATAGTACTGCTGCTATTTAGATTGCCATTGATCCTGTGAAAATGTGAGGCATGAGCTAACCAAGCACATTTGTGTGGCTGCTTCTTTAAAACGTTCTTACTGCCAGCAATCAACAATTTTCTCCAATATGTTCCATCACAAGTTGCATCCTTCTTTACCAAGGCTCAAACCCGAGAACAGCATAGGCTTCATGTTCTCAAACTCAATAATCCAGGCAGGATCAAGGCCCATGTATATCCTTGTATATGTTCAGCTGAGCAATACAGAGAAGACTGATTTGTTTTGACCATTCACGTTTCCGTGAGAACAACAGGAAACTGAGGACAAATATACTGGCTTCTGACGATGTAGCTGAACCAGACACTGGCAAGGGAGTATGGTGCTTGAGGGTCAACGGAGTTTCAAGGGGAGGAAAGTGGCATGTCCTGGTCCATGACCATTAGAATCCTGTGTGCGTATATAGAGATTATGTATAGGCATTGGGTAAAAGACCAAAGGTCAATCAACTAGAGGGACCGAGCATCCTATATTCACCCGATCTTGGTGAACTGACAGTTGGATCTAGTCGGCGAGTAACTTGAGCAGTGGAAACATTGCTTGTACTACTTCTAGCTCCTGTTGCACGGTATGCTCTTGGCGCACTGATAGTTGGCACTACATTCAGTGAGGCTCCAACCGAAGTATGTGCATGTTGGTTTTGACTGGCAGTATTCTCAGGAGGAATCTGGTTGCCAAGAGAGAGGCAGCCTTGGTTCGGCCGCTCCCTTGCAACCTTCACTCCAAGGGCATTTCCCTCCAGAATCTGCAGAAATGCAGAGTGAGAACCAGATTCCCGGACGGAAACTCAAGCTGACACTGAAAACCGACCAACTGTTACACTGACCTGCTTGTTGAGGGCACGTATCGCCTTGTACGACTCCTCGCCGGTCGCCATTGTGACAAAACCAAATCCCCTCGAACACGAGGCCCCTTCTCGGCGCTCGTAGACAACTCTTGCATCAACCACTTTGCCATGCTTGCTGAACAGCTCCTCCAGCCGAGGGTTGTCCACCTGACTCGGTAGATTGCATACGAATATTCTGAGTGGGGAACCAGGTTGACGGCGAGGGGCGTCCACCCGGGCGTCCCCTCTAGGAGCTGCGATTTTTACAGTCAGAGGCCTGCCATACATCCCCTGTAATGTCCGCACGAAAGGTTAATCAGCGAAGCTCAATGCATAATATTTCTAGTGTTTAGCATATGAACTGAACAACGCATGACACATTTCTACAGGCTCAAAAAAATAATATAGATTAAAGAACACTCGCATGTACATGCTGCATAGCACCTACGAATGAATGAGCTAGTATACAAGACTAACAGAATGAGAAAAGGATGATTAAGCTGGCTTGAATTAAAAGTTATAAAATAAACTAGCCCCATCAAGGCATCAAGTTGCACAGTATACTCACAGAGCCATGATAGATCGTCACAGCCTTCTCAGCCTCCTGAACAGTATTCATGGTGACAAACCCAAATCCACGGCTCTGGCCTGTTTCTCTGTCGTAAATGACCTGCACATTTCATGCATTTTAGAACAAAAAGAGAGAAAAAAACATAACCAACAAGCTGCGTCCCAACAGTAATGATGAAGAAGCCGATGGAACAGATTGCCTAACAAATAGATGAGTAATGATCCACACAGCTTGTAATCAGCAACCTCTCCACCCAGCACAAGCATCCTTTGAAAATTAAAATAACACCATCGAGCAGCAGAGTGTAATCTAAAGATATCATACAGGAACGTTACAAAGCAGCCAATTAGACTCCAGCAGCTTCACCCCTTGAGCTTCAACTATGCATAAGTCTAGTCATGCTGGTGGTGAGCGATCTGAGGCATTTTTTCACGTATAGTTGTGTGGACAGACAATGAAGAGCTAAAAAGCTCACCTTTGAGAACAGGACGGCCCCAGCACGTTGGAAGCTTAGCTTGAGTCTCTCATTGTCAATGTGGTAGGGTAGGTTCCCGACGTACACCGTGGCCCCCTCCGGCACATTGGGCTCCGGCAGGTAGCCACCTGGAGTGGTGGGGTAAGTAATTTGAGCAGAGCGAGCATTGCTTGAAGCTCCTGCCGCAGGGTATACTCTTGGTGCACTGACAGTTTGCTCCACGGGGCGAGTAATTTGAGCAGACTGAGCACTGCTAGTACCTCTTCCAGTTCTTGCTGCAGAGTATGCTCTTGCTGCACTGACAGTTGGCTCTACTGGGTGAGTAATTTGAGCAGACTGAGCACTGCTAGTACCTCTTCCAGTTCTTGCTGCAGAGTATGCTCTTGCTGCACTGACAGTTGGCTCTACTGGGTGAGTAATTTGAGCAGTGTGAGTGCTGCTTGTACCTCTTCCAGCTCCTGCTGCAGGCTGTGGCCTTGGTGCACTGACAGTCGGCTGTACTAGGCGAGTAACTTGAGCACTGTGGGCATTGCTGGTACCACTTCTTCCAACTCCTGTTGCAGAGGATGCTCTTGGCGCAGAAACTTGAGCAGTGTGAGCGTTGCTTGTACCTCTTCCAGCTCCTGCCACAGGGTGTGCCCTTGGTGCACTGACAGTTGGCTCTCCTAGGCGAGTAACTTGAGCAGTGTGAGCACTGCTTGTACCACTTCCCTCTCTTGGCGCATTGACAGTCGGTGCTACACTCAGTGAGGCTCTAACTGAAGTATGTGTGTGTTGGTTTTGGGTCACAACATCCTGAAGAGAAATCTGATTGCTAAGAAAAAGGCGGTCGAGTGACACCATTGCTGGGTGCACAGCAGTTTCTGTTTCTGGATGAGGCGCTGGAAGATTTTTGCACCTGAATGCCTCCCTCAGCATTTTCCATTTGGTTTCCTTATCCGTAGCATGACAATGATCGCCAACCGAGAGACCGTTACCCCAATAACTGCATGGAGCTGGGGCGTCGCACACAAAACAGTAGCACTGCATTTGGAAATAGGCAATGAAATGCCATTTAAAACAAACATACTCTCTACTCTGCTTGATATAATCATTATGTATCACATCCCCAGAAGCATCAGGGAGTGGATTGTTCATAACTCACCATGGCACAATGCTTCTCGTGAGAGGTAGCGCCGAAGGGCATATTGGAACATAAATGGCGCGAGTGAGGGAAGTCACGGCATGCTACCTGCAGAAGCATATATAACCAATAATGAAAATATGATATTGCAGGTAGACAGAAGTAGCATAGGTTCTACATAGAAGCTCCTAAACTCTGAAATGTCTTTTGTCAACTTTGTTGTCAACTAAAACATACCACAGATATTCATAGACAATTAATACGAGCAGATAAGCATGGAAGAATTATGTTACAAGTTGAATAATGCATCTTTAATAACTTGCAATAAATTCAGTTATGCTTATCACCAAATTCAAATTACGGTGTGCTCTCCAAATCACTTTGCAAATCGATCATGTCATATCTCTACCAAAAATGCCCTGAAATATAACAAGGAGGTAATGCTTCTATTGTATCCACAAAATCAAATTGCAATTCCGGAGATCAAAATGCAAGGAAGCCAATACCTTGCCTTTCTCCGCGACTATCTGCAACTCCTCATCCGAGCAGCCATCCTTCTCATCATTCACGGCGACCGCGGCGAAAGGATCACTGTCTAGAATCACGCAGTCATCATCGTCGTCGTCGTCTTCAGCGCCACCGGCCATGCCCTTCTGCTGCGGTGGCGCCACCGCCGGCGAATTCCTGGCCACCGGGAGAGAATACTCCATGTCCATCATGATCTCCATATCCCACGATGTCCACCCAACCATAGAAGAACACGAGCACGGATCGCCCGCCACATCCCGAGACGACCCCGTGCTCCCAACCATAGAAGAACTCGAGCACAGATCGCCCGCCGCCGCCGGCGAGTTCCTGGCCACGGGGGACAGGTCCTCCTCCTGGTCATCAAAACGCAGCTCCCTGTCCACTGGGGGAGACTCCTCCATGCCGGAGCTGACCCCCACATCCCGCGGCGACCCCGTTCTCCAAAGCTGAGAAGAACTCGTGCACAGATCGCCCGCCACCGCCGGCGGGTTCCTGGCCACGCGGGGCAGGTCCTCCTCCTGATAATAAGAGAATAGCAGCTCCCTGGCCACTTGGGGAGAGTACTCCATGTCGGAGATGATCTCCGCATCCCGCGGCGACCCCGTTCTCCCAGCCTGAGAAGAACTCGAGCACAGATCGCCGGGCCTCCTGGCGAGGATTCCAGCAGACGGACGCCCCCGGGGAGCCAGGAAAACCTGAGCGAGGCCGCAGAAACCCTGAAGAAGGCCGCCGCAGCAGCCCAAGCTGTCGCCGCCCGCCATGGATCCGGAGCCCCCAAAGGCCGCGCTACCAGGGAACGGCTCCGGGACCACGCACGCCCAGCCCGTCGGGGTTGCTCAATGGCTTCTTACCGACGGGAATTCGACGGCGATTGGGGGGCGAGGAGCTCAGCCTGCGGCGCCACCATGGCCAGCACCGTCTCTAGTAGACTGACTCCCGGTAAGATTGTAAACGGAGTACTGTACTGAGCAACGCATTTGCTGTCCCTCGTTCGATTGAAAAAAAGAAGATTTGTTCAGTCGATTAATGGAAGACAGAGCAGCAGCTCGCCGGAAAAGGAGCTGGGGGTTTAGAGGGATGAGCGGCGGCTCAGTGGAGGTGACAGCGTGGCGGCAGCACCGGTCACGGGTGGCGGGGAACGGCGGTTGGGCCAGCGTCGGAAGTGACGCCGCAGAGAGGAGGAGGACGAAGGCCACGGAAGGAGGACACAGGGGAAAGTGACTGAACTTTGAATAAAAAAATTCAGGTAAATGCCGTATAGGTGCTCCTATGATTGATTTGGTTTGATGCCACATGTATGCTAAGAGCAACTCTAGCAGACCTAGTAAAACGCCCGTCTCGCAAAAATTCCGGCGAATATGCGGCCTCGGCCCAATTTTCTAGCCAGAACAGAGCACGCATACTTGCCCGGCCCGCAAAAATTTTTGCCGCAGCCCGCAAACCGCACGCCCCGAGCACTATAACTGCGATTCCGCGACCCTTTTGCGGGTCCAAACCCTATCCCCCGCCGCCGCGAGCCACCCGATTCCCCTTTCCCTCTCCATATTTCTCGCCGCCGGCAACCACCCGCCCTGCCTCCAGCCGCCATGTGGGGCCGAATGTGGAGCTCCGGACGCGGCTCCGGCAGCAGATCCGGCCGTGAGAGGGACCCGGAGCGCGAGCGGCGCGTCCGGTCGGACGGCGCGAGGAAGCGCGGCGCCCGGAAGTGGACGAACCACGGGATGTCGCGCCGGCTAGCTTCAACCGCCGCGAGACGGAGGAGTACGACCGCCGGCGCGCGTCCTTCTCCTCCGCCAGGTCTTCCTACGCCGGATCCTCCCCGTCCTCCGGCGCGGGCTTTCTCCCCGTGAAGAGGGAGTGGTCGGACGACGAGGAGGAGCCGGCGCCGTTCGCCTTCGTCCCGGTGAAGGAGGAGCCCGAGGAGCCCGCTCCGCTCGGCCGCCGCGGTCGTCGGGCCCGAGGACTACGTCGCGGACTTCGACGCTGTTGCTGCCGCCATCGCCGAGCGGAGCGTGCGCGAGGAGGCGAAGCGCCGGCGCCACGCTGAGGAACTCGAAGCCCTCGAGTGGCGGCAGGCGGTCGCCGACAACTTCGCCGCCAACGAGAAGTCTGACGAGTGGCGCCGCATCCGCGCGGAGCAGACGGCGAAGTACGTCGACCTGTGCAGCTCCGGCGAGGAGGATTGAGCGTCGCTCGACCTCCACGGCGTCGTCCATTTTGCCGCGACCTCGCCGCCGTCAGATCCGACCCCCTCTACTACTAGTTAACGTAGCATGTAGTATGATCTATGCTTAATTTGTTGATCATGTAGTATGTATGAACTCTGTAGTATGTGATGTGATGAACTATGTTTGTGTAATTTCTCCCGCGAAAGTGTTTTTTTCACATTATGCAGGTTTAGATACAGTATCTGATCGGCCGCGCATGTTTTCGACCCGCAAACGCGATTTTCGTGAAACCGCAAACGCGTTTTGCAGGTCGAATTTTTGCGGGGTCCGCTAGAGTTGCTCTAAGGGCCCGTTCGAGGATCCACCAGCTCCTCAAAATACGCGGAGCTGGGGAGCACCGTTTCGGCCGCTCTGAATTTTCTAGCCGCAGCTCCGTCCGCTCCGGGAGCGGAGGGCCTTCGAACGGCCCCTAAATATTGGCTATTGGCTAGTAATTGGTTGATTACCAACTTCTCTTATATCAAACTCATAAAAGGTTGCTAAATTTTAGCAATTATACTTTTATGAGATGTTGATTTGCTAAATAATCAAATGTCGAGCAATACATAAGCAAATGTATGAGTATGGTCTTACCTCCTGCCGAAGGGCCCCGACGTGGGTAAACTCGTTGGTTCATGCCTTCCATCTCGATCCATTGCTCGCATGCCTCTCCTAAAAATATATCGTCCTCGACGGTATTACGGGTCACAAAACACCGACAGTTGACATGTCAGGTAGGGATCTATGCGTGTTGACCGTTGTAGCGGATTTGTATGGCTTCCTTAACCCAGGTCGACGGGGGCGTGATGGATCAAGAACTCTTCCTCTCCCCCCTCCACCTCATCTCCAACACGACAGAGGGACGGATCAGACCTATCCTCTTTCCCGAGGGTCAAATCTTTTGCTTCAGCGCGATGGATATAAAATAAGTTAATAATTATAAAAAGTAATAGAGATAGTAGATATTAAGGGGAGCCCTTCTTTGGATGGTTCATGTTTGTCAAAAGAGAACACACACACAGACACAATCAGACTACTGTGTTAGTTGGGAGCTCCCGAGCGTTCTCAGAGTTTAGATCATTCTGGCCGTTCGATCGATTTCTTGATGCGTTTTCGGCCGTCGGATCGAGCGCCCGAATGATCTGGGCCGCCGGATCATAACCGAAGCCCTGTTGCAATGAATAGTTACCTCCCGTGGTAAATATCTGCTACCACCGTCAGTAAATTCAGTGCCCCGCCGAGGGCATTATTGGAATTTCACCTACCCCTTGCCACGCGGTTTCCCTCGATTCATTGCTTCATCCCCAATCGGGTGAGACCTAGGTCACCTCTCTCTCCTTTCACGTCTCTCTCTCTCCCTCACATCTCTCCGCGCCGCCGTCGACGTGAGGAGCGCCATCTCCATCCCGCCTTTTTCCTCCTTCATCCTCCCTTTCTACAGCGCAAGCCACGACCTCTCCTGTGCGCCTCTGTTTTCCTCCCCGTCGGGACCAGGCAGAGGAGGAGCGGTGCGAGCCACGGAGATGACGAGGTGGTCGAGTTGCCTGTGGCGCCATCGCCGTACCTCACGGTCCAGCTGGAGGTGTGTTGGCTGCAGAGACGACAGAGGTCTCATTCGCTCGCTCTCTCGCCGCCATAGGAGGAGTGTGCGCAGGGGGAGTGGCGGGTCAAGATCCGAAGACGGCGGGGCGGCGACCAGTCCCGTGAGGCCCGGCGGCGAGCAGAGCTCCTTTTGCTGAGCACCGAGGGGTCGAAGGGTGCTCCGGATCCGGATCCGGGCGAGGTGGCGGCCATGGACGAGCTCGAGCCCGGGCGTGTGCCTCCTGCTCCCCATGGTCTCGCTACCGCTCCCCCCCTCCTTGGGCTCTGTTCGTGGAGAGCAGCGGCCGTTGTGGACAAGGAGGTACACAGCGAGCTGCCGATGATGGGCACGCCGGGATGAGCTCTCTGGCAGAAACACGCACCACGCCCGTCCACCTCTCCACCACCATGCGCCAGAGGGAGAGGGAGAGCCCAGGCCCCGAGCGTGGGTTCTGATTTTGGGTCAAGTTTGCTTGAAGGTAGCTCCTCTCCTTTTACTCTCTTCTACACAGTATGAGTTTATCATGTGCCCAGTTTAATTTCAGAGTATTAGATTCGTTTAGTGGTGTGCGGGCTTCTGATCTGGGATGGTTCTGCTGTCTGTGGCAGGATCCATAGGGGGAGGACTGTTCATTAGTAGTTGACTTACAAGCTGCAATGATTCAGTGTTCAGTGGCTGAAATATTGATTAGCGGAGTAATCACATAAACTCTGAATATTCCAATGGCCTGCAGCCGCATTGGTAGGAGGGTGCCTTATGGGCTATTCATAACCTAGCTTCAATACGGTTTTTACTCACCATCTGTTCAATTAAGTTGCTGACTAGCTCTTTAGATAGTTCAATGATTTGCACCGTTGATAAAATCTACTTTGACAGGTTAGTGCGACGAGAACGTATCCAGAAGTTTCTCTGCAGATAAGACGCTTAGCAATGGCTGTGGGAATAGCTCAATTGGCTAATCCATGTATACTCTTTGTTTATCATCAAGTTTAGTACTTCTATGGAGTCGAACGGTAATAGCTCAATTGGCTGCATGTGCATCAATTAGAGCTTTCATTACATTATTTTGCATCAATACACTTTGTCGTATGCAGATTTGTGCATCCTCTAACCAGATTAATCTTTATTTGATGCAGTTCTCTGTGATTTGAAAGAAATTGATGTCTCAAGATCAATTAGCATGGCCTTGGAGTAAATCGGCTGGTATGCAAGTATGACAAGTGGATGACACTTTCAACATTTCTTTCTCCCGTCCACATGTGCTTGTTGGTCCAGTTCTAAAAATTTGCTGCAAGGTTTCTATAATACAGATTAAAGAAGTGTCAGGTGGCCATTAATTGCTCATCTTAATTTCTCTTTATTATCCATCTTAGTTTCAATCAGGGTAATGCTTCCATCTCTATCCAGATCATGTATATAATTTGTTCGCTGACTACCAGATACTGGAACTTCTGAGAACCCCTCTCCAACCCATGTTTGCAAATAAAAAGCTTGCGGCTTGGGAGCATCTCAGAATTTTTATCTCGACCTTGCAGTAACTGAGTCTCTATCGGTACCTTTCTTTTCACTCTTTGTTTCCACAATCACACATTTTATCCTTCGTTTGTTCAGATGACCTGATAAATTATTCCAATGTATTTGTTCCAGGCACAAAATGCAATTGAATATCTCAAAGTAATGGAGCATTTGATCAGAATGAAGATTTAACAGTCCTAGGTACCAGATCCACCCTTTAAATTGATTTGTGAATAACACCTCTTTACAATATCACGCTGGAACTTTTGGAGAGCTTGTGTGCTATAATACTCATTTTTGGAAATTTTAGATATATTAACATTTAGAGGAAACTTCACATATGTTTACATTCTAGGTTGTTTTTCAGGTAAAGGAACTGAGTGAGCACTTCCATGTCACCCCGAATGCTAGGTGCTGCTCTTGCATGCCTCTTTTTCTTGTTTTGCTTTGTTCCTATTTTGCTATAATTATTGTTCACGGAGTTGCCATTATTGCTTCCTTAATTCTTCCTGAAGAAAATTCCATTTGCACGTGCTTAATTTCGTGTTATCATGTGGGCTGAAGCTATATACAAATTGAGCTATGAAATAGCAAAAATTGGATCTAATCCTCACTTGTCATAGTTAGTGTGAATCAATTTATGTTGCACACGTAAGTATTAGACTTCGCCTGTTATATTTTGACATTCTATTCTAAGCATTTGTTTGGAAGAATGTGATGACCGGGATCAAATAGTTTTAAGGTGTTTCTGCTCTATTTTACATTTTACAATAAAACACATGTTAGTCTAATATTTGTTATTTAGTGTTCATTGGAAATTTCTACATTTTATAGAAAACAATTTTTGGTCATTGACGTTCGCCTTCTTCCTCCAGCGGCTCCTGAATGAGGGGTACGAGTGTGTTAGCGAGGTAAAAGGCTGAAGTGACAACACCTCTGGGACTGATCCCCAGTGCACAAAACTTCCATGGTGGTGTGTGCAGTTCCAAGGCCCACTTGAGCTACTCTTGGTGATGTCAGCGGGTGAGGTTTCTCTCTACCTACGCTCTGTTGGCTCTGTTGACAGATATTGATTATCTGTAGATATGAAAAGCCTCCTCCTGTGATTTTACTTCCTGTTTGGTTTCTCCAGCTAGGTAAATGACTGATTTTATCTGTAGCTTCATTTTGGTCCATTCGGTAGTTTATAGCTCTGCCGCTGAAGGTAGGTTGTCACACAGGGGTTCATGCTCACATTACTAGGATTAGGGAACCTCAATCATTTTTCCGAAACATGCACTACCCCTCCAGTTTCATGGCATGTCATTTCAGCCATAATTTTGTTGTAGGTTTGCATAGATAAATTAGTAGCACTCGTGGTTTCAAAGTGTGTGTTTCATGGGTATTAGCTTTGTTCAAGAGTCATAACTCTAATTACATTTTTCAGCCATAATTCTGATGTATGGAAATAATCAGTGATTCTTTCTTCTTTATCTGGCCATAATTCTAATAGGTTAACTGAGCCATCAATGCGCTCTTCTTCCTCCCCAGCCGCCTCAACCCCGCCCCCACCCCCGCCTCTCGCCTCTCGCGCGCGCCGCCGCCATCGCCTTCCCCGTCCTCCCTCGCCGGGACATCGCGTTCCCGCTGTCTCCACCCCCGTCCCAGGCGATTGGGTTTCGAGGTATGGGGTTGTTTCACCTAGCGATTTGTTAAATCAGACCGAGCTTCACAATTTTGGGGTGTGCCGGTGTGCCCACGTGGCACGCCATCTTGATCCGCCGCAGTTTGGAGAGGAGTGTTATTGAGCAGAATTGTAGATATTCCCTGATAGGATTATACCAGTCTCAGGATAAAGAGTTGGGCCCTTATTAATTGTGCAGAAATTTAAAAAAACTTATTGCTCAATAGTTTCGCACTATCCTATTCAACAAGCTGTACAAAAAATTGCCGGGGGAAAACAAAATTTGACTTTAAGATGCAGATTGAAATCCATCAGGCGCTTTGACTTCTAGGGAGCATTCATGTGTTGTCCTATGGTCTGTTAAACATCATGATATTCCTGTCTAATGGAATAAACAAGATAGTATTCTTGAACAAATGCTATACACAGACTCGTTGTATGCCTCATTTGCTTCGCCTTTCCTGCTTAATCTCTCACAAGTGACCTCTGCTGCTCATACTTTCGCCTACTTAATGCATGCATAAGTCTACAATTCTTTGTGTATATAGTGAAATGGGTGTATGATAGGTTCTTTGTTTTCAATTTTGTAGCTTAGGTACTGGGATCTTCTTTGAAGTAATTGAAGCTATCCTAATTGACAAACTAAATTCAGTGGGTTATACTGAGAATCGATACTCTGCTCAGCTGTATTTTTACTGAAACATGGCATGTTGTTTTTGTTACTCGTACCAAGGTTCAGGACCTTGATAAGTTGGTTGATGATCCATGTAGTTTTGACTTACCATGATCTGAATATGTATGTCAGTATATCTCTAGATCGTAATTGAATATGTAGTTTTGGCTAAATGACTGGGATGTGTATGTCATGTTTAATTGAATTTAGATGCTTATTCAATCTGAATTTAAATGTTTTATCACTCGCCAGGTCTTTGTTTGTGATTTCTAGGGCTGTAAACTGTAATTAATCATCTTCATCTGTTGTCTATTATACTACCGCTGGGCTCATGCACTTGGAATTCTTTGCCACCTGATAATTAGTGAAGGTAGTATATCTCTAGATCGTAATTGGAGTGCCAACACTTCTAACAGCTGGGTGAGAAATTAATGCTTAATTATCCTTTATTTAACTTTATGCTAACACATTAGATTATCTGGTGAAGCACATGTTTCATCTTGCATTCCCTACTTGTACAAACTGTAGACGGACAATACATTAGCTCTAATCTCAGACACTGATTAATTAACTATATTACTAATCGAAGAGCCTGCTGTTTCCTGGGAGCTGGTAATACTACTGGCTTACTCTTTGGAACCTTCGGTTGATCTATACATGTGTAGCTATAGCTGCTTTTCTCCATGGCGCATTTCGTGTAGATACGTAGAGATGTTGATTAGTAAATGCATGCAAACTGAATTCTGTATTAGTTTCCCAGCCAGTAGCATCATTGAAACGGCGGTTCTTCTCCATGCGAGTTAAACGAATTGCTTGGGTGAGATTTTGTTAGGATAATCTCAGAGGTTGCTAGCGATCAGTAGAGTTACTCATAGTACTAATACATGTGCAAGTTTTCTTTAATTAATTTTGGTGCTTCTCCTGATTGAAGATGGTCGTGACCAATTTTAGAACTTTAAAACCCCATTAAACATTGTTGGTATGAATTGGGTTTGGAAAATACTCGATCGAGCAGCTCCTTTGTTCTACATTTTGGTTCAGCCTTACACACTTCACCGGGTATATGAATTTATTTAGATGTATGTAGATACTTAGGCGTACAGGGACCCACTGTATTCCTTTTATTTTTGTAACCTCACATTGAAATATCTAACTTTTTGTATAATGGATCTTTTCAGAGAATTTCCACGGCACCTAAAAAACAAGAGTTTCAATTGTATAAAGAAATCCATGTGTGACAGAACCTTTACACAAGGTAGCACGCGGATCTGCTTTGCTTCACATGTTATCGTCCCCGTGCCTAGGGTTTCCGATTGATGTGCTATTACCGCACGTGTGACGATGGTCGTTTGTGGTGAGGCAGGAGGGCAACAGCGTCGACATGGCAATCGAGTAACTCCTAAATGCGGAGAAGCAGTGTTGCCTGGCTGGCGATGTGGCCAGCACTAGGAAGGACATCGTCGAGCTCTCCTTCAAGGATGGCGCCTGGAAGATGCTTAACTACCAGATCGTTGTCCTCTCTAAGAGGAGGAGGGCCAGCTCAAGTAGGTACAGCTAGCCCACCACAGCTCGCTCCTCCTCCCCCCTTCTCTATTTTGTGTTCGGTTGCCTCAAACTTGATATTGTAGATACTATTTAGATAATTCTAAATTTATGTGGTAGAAATATGTTCAGAGAAGGTGCGCTCAGATAATTGGCTGGATTAACTCTAGATTTAAGTGGTCCTTTCGAGGTTTTTTCAGTTTAATCATGTAAACCATGTGCTGGTATGTTTCAGTCCTTGTGAAATGCATCATTTATGTGTATGAAAGCTTTTAGAATATCATAAAAATGTTCAGTTTTAGTGTCCAGTTCAATACCGATCCCCTTCTTGCTTTTGTCGTGACCATGGAAATCAATTATCCTGTGGATTGACTATGCCTTGCTTACCTTGCATTGGGCTCATTTTGCTGATTGGTCCGGGGCTCGATCCGCTGCTCATCCAGTCTCCGTGCCCCTGCAGAGAATGGCGTCACCTGGGAGGACGGCAGCGGCGTGCCCGTGTTCGCGGAGTACAACCTCGACGAGCTCCGCGCCTCCACCGACGGCTTCGCAACGGACCACATCGTCTTCGAGCACTACGAGAAGGAGCCTAACGCCATCTACCACGGGCCCTCTTCAGCTCTGGCACCACCGTCGCCATCAAGCTCTTCTACCGCTCCACCTGGCCTGAAGCACGCCAATTCATGGTTCGTGCCCCTTGCTTTGGTTTGTTTTGCTTCGCGGGGGGTGGATCGTCACCTCGTATGCACCAGTGTTCGACTGGCCTCTGCAACGGAGTCTGAACTGAATTTGGCTGTCATTTTTTTTGGATGCACAGGAGGAGGCTAGGGCAGTTGGGCTGCTGCAGAGCGTTCGCTTGTCCAACCTCATCGGATGATGCTACGAGGGTGGCGAGCGGCTGCTCATTGCTGAGTTCATGACGCATGATACCTTGGCAGCTGTGATTCATAGTGTGGTTAGCGTTTGTTAAGTTTACTAGCTCCTTCATTGCTGATGGGTCGCTGGTGGTGCTTTTCTGCCGAGAATTAAAAAAACAACGTATTCCATGTTTCATGCGGTTTATGAATCTCTTTCCTATTTCTCCGTTTCAGATAATGGTCATGTTTACACTCGAGTGTGTGATTTGTGGACGGGGGGTGCAGTCTATCTGAATATTCAATTCATGCTTTGATCATGAGTATAGTACATTCAAAATTAGCAAAAGCAATAATGCATAGCAGCAGTGTCAATCTTGTAGGTGAAGGAAATATGTCCTAGAGGCAATAATAAAGTATTATTTATTTCCTTGTATCATGATAAATGTTTATTATTCATGCTAGAATTGTATTAACCGGAAACATAATACATGTGTGAATATATAGACAAACAGAGTGTCACTAGTATGCCTCTACTTGACTAGCTCGTTAATTAAAGATGGTTATGTTTCCTAGCCATAGACATAAGTTGTCATTTGATTAACGAGATCACCTCATTAGGAGAATGACGTGATTGACTTGACCCATTCCGTTAGCTTAGCACTCGATCGTTTAGTATGTTGCTATTGCTTTCTTCATGACTTATACATGTTCCTATGACTATGAGATTATGCAACTCCCGTTTACCGGAGGAACACTTTGTGTGCTACCAAACGTCACAACGTAAATGGGTGATTATAAAGGTGCTCTACAGGTGTCTCCAAAGGTACTTGTTGGGTTGGCGTATTTCGAGATTAGGATTTGTCACTCCGATTGTCGGAGAGGTATCTCTGGGCCCACTCGGTAATGCACATCACTATAAGCCTTGCAAGCATTGTGACTAATGAGTTAGTTGTGGGATGATGTGTTACGGAACGAGTAAAGAGACTTGCCAGTAACGAGATTGAACTAGGTATCGAGATACCGACGATCGAATCTCGGGCAAGTAACATACCGATGACAAAGGGAACAACGTATGTTGTTATACGGTCTGACCGATAAAGATCTTCGTAGAACATGTAGGAGCCAATATGGGCATCCAGGTCCCGCTATTGGTTATTGATCGGAGAAGTGTCTCGGTCATGTCTACATAGTTCTCGAACCCGAAGGGTCCGCACGCTTAACGTTACGATGACAGTTTTATTGAGTTTTGATGTACCGAAGGAGTTTGGAGTCCCGGATGAGATCGGGGATATGACGAGGAGTCTCGAAATGGTTGAGACGTAAAAATCGATATATTGGACGACTATATTTGGACTTCGGAAAGGTTCTGAGTGATTCGGGTATTTTTCAGAGTACCGGAGAGTTACGGGAATTCGTATTGGGCCTTAATGGGCCATACGGGAAAGGAGAGAAAGGCCTCAAAAGGTGGCCGCACCCCTCCCCATGGTCTGGTCCGAATTGGACTAGGGAAGGGGGGCGCACCCTTCCTTCTTTCTCCTTCCCCCTTCCCTTCTCCTACTCCCACAAGGAAAGGAGGAGTCCTACTCCCGGTGGGAGTAGGACTCCCCCCTATGGCGCGCCTCTCCCCTTGGCCGGCTGCCTCCCCCTTGCTCCTTTATATACGGGGGTAGGGGGGCACCCCAGAGACACAACAATTGATCCTTGAGATCTCTTAGCCGTGTGCGGTGCCCCCCTTCACCATATTACACCTCGATAATACCGTTGCGGAGCTTAGGCGAAGCCCTGCGTCGGTGGAACATCATCATCGTCACCACGCCGTCGTGCTGACGAAACTCTCCCTCAACACTCGGCTGGATCGGAGTTCGAGGGACGTCATCGAGCTGAACGTGTGTAGAACTCGGAGGTGTCGTGCGTTCGGTACTTGATCGATCGGATCGTGAAGACGTACGACTACATCAACCGCGTTGTGATAACGCTTCCGCTGTCGGTCTACGAGGGTACGTGGACAACACTCTCCCCTCTCGTTGTTATGCATCACCATGATCTTGCGTGTGCGTAGGAATTTTTTTGAAATTACTACGTTCCCCAACAGTGGCATCCGAGCCTGGTTTTATGCGTTGATGCTATGCACGAGTAGAACACAAGTGAGTTGTGGGCGATATAAGTCATACTGCTTACCAGCATGTCATACTTTGGTTCAGCGGTATTGTGAGATGAAGCGGCCCGGACCGACATTACGCGTACGCTTACGCGAGACTGGTTTCACCGTTGCGAGCACTCGTTGCTTAAAGGTGACTGGCGGGTGTCTGTCTCTCTCACTTTAGTTGAACCGAGTGTGGCTACGCCCGGTCCTTGCGAAGGTCAAAACAACACCAACTTGACAAACTATCGTTGTGGTTTTGATGCGTAGGTAAGAACGGTTCTTGCTAAACCCGTAGCAGCCACGTAAAACTTGCAACAACAAAGTAGAGGACGTCTAACTTGTTTTTGCAGGGCATGTTGTGATGTGATATGGTCAAGACATGATGTGATATAATTGTTGTATGAGATGATCATGTTTTGTAACCGAGTTATCGGCAACTGGCAGGAGCCATATGGTTGTCGCTTTATTGTATGAGATGCAATCGCCATGTAATAGTTTTACTTTATCACTAAGCGGTAGCGATAGTCGTAAAAGCAATAAGTTGGCGAGACGACAACGATGCTACGATGGAGATCAAGGTGTCGCGCCGGTGACGATGGTGATCATGACGGTGCTTCGGAGATGGAGATCACAAGCACGGTGCTTCGGAGATGGAGATCACAAGCACAAGATGATGATGGCCATATCATATCACTTATATTGATTGCATGTGATGTTAATCCTTTATGCATCTTATCTTGCTTTGTTTGACGGTAGCATTATAAGATGATCCTTCACTAAATTATCAAAGTATAAGTGTTCTCCCTGAGTATGCACCGTTGCGAAAGTTCTTCGTGCTGAGACACCACGTGATGATCGGGTGTGATAGGCTCTACGTTCAAATACAACGGGTGCAAAACAGTTGCACACGCGGAATACTCAGGTTAAACTTGACGAGCCTAGCATATAACAGATATGGCCTCGGAACACGGAGACCGAAAGGTCGAGCGTGAATCATATAGTAGATATGATCAACATAGTGATGTTCACCATTGAAACTACTCCATCTCACGTGATGATCGGACATGGTTTAGTTGATATGGATCACGTGATCACTTAGAGGATTAGAGGGATGTCTATCTAAGTGGGAGTTCTTAAGTAATATGATTAATTGAACTTGAATTTATCATGAACTTAGTACCTGATAGTATTTTGCTTGTCTATGTTAATTGTAGATAGATGGCCCGTGCTGTTGTTCCGTTGAATTTTAATGCGTTTCTTGAGAAAGCAAAGTTGAAAGATGATGGTAGCAATTACACGGACTGGGTCCGTAACTTGAGGATTATCCTCATTGCTGCACAGAAGAATTACGTCCTGGAAGCACCGCTGGGTGCCAGGCCTGCTGCAGGAGCAACACCAGATGTTATGAACGTCTGGCAGAGCAAAGCTGATGACTACTCGATAGTTCAGTGTGCCATGCTTTACGGCTTAGAACCGGGTCTTCAACGACGTTTTGAACGTCATGGAGCATATGAGATGTTCCAGGAGTTGAAGTTAATATTTCAAGCAAATGCCCGAATTGAGAGATATGAAGTCTCCAATAAGTTCTTCAGCTGCAAGATGGAAGAGAATAGTTCTGTCAGTGAGCATATACTCAAAATGTCTGGGTATAACAATCACTTGATTCAACTGGGAGTTAATCTTCCGGATGATAGCGTTATTGACAGAATTCTTCAATCACTGCCACCAAGCTACAAGAGCTTCGTGATGAACTATAATATGCAAGGGATGAGTAAGACAATTCCCGAGCTCTTCGCAATGCTAAAGGCTGCGGAGGTAGAAATCAAAAAGGAGCATCAAGTGTTGATGGTCAATAAGACCACCAGTTTCAAGAAAAAGGGTAAAGGGAAGAAGAAAGGGAACTTCAAGAAGAATAGCAAACAAGTTGCTGCTCAGGAGAAGAAATCCAAGTCTGGACCTAAGCCTGAAACTGAGTGCTTCTACTGCAAGCAAACTGGTCACTGGAAGCGGAACTGCCCAAAGTATTTGGCGGATAAGAAGGATGGCAAGGTGAACAAAGGTATATGTGATATACATGTTATTGATGTGTACCTTACTAATGCTCGCAGTAGCACCTGGGTATTTGATACTGGTTCTGTTGCTAATATTTGCAACTCGAAACAGGGGCTACGGATTAAGAGAAGATTGGCTAAGGACGAGGTGACGATGCGCGTGGGAAATGGTTCCAAAGTCGATGTGATCGCGGTCGGCACGCTACCTCTACATCTACCTTCGGGATTAGTTTTAGACCTAAATAATTGTTATTTGGTGCCAGCGTTGAGCATGAACATTATATCTGGATCTTGTTTGATGCGAGACGGTTATTCATTTAAATCAGAGAATAATGGTTGTTCTATTTATATGAGTAATATCTTTTATGGTCATGCACCCTTGAAGAGTGGTCTATTTTTGTTGAATCTCGATAGTAGTGATACACATATTCATAATATTGAAACCAAAAGATGCAGAGTTGATAATGATAGTGCAACTTATTTGTGGCACTGCCGTTTAGGTCATATCGGTGTAAAGCGCATGAAGAAACTCCATACTGATGGACTTTTGGAACCACTTGATTATGAATCACTTGGTACTTGCGAACCATGCCTCATGGGCAAGATGACTAAAACACCGTTCTCCGGAACTATGGAGAGAGCAACAGATTTGTTGGAAATCATACATACAGATGTATGTGGTCCGATGAATGTTGAGGCTCGTGGCGGATATCGTTATTTTCTCACCTTCACAGATGATTTAAGCAGATATGGGTATATCTACTTAATGAAACATAAGTCTGAAACATTTGAAAAGTTCAAAGAATTTCAGAGTGAAGTTGAAAATCATCGTAACAAGAAAATAAAGTTTCTACGATCAGATCGTGGAGGAGAATATTTGAGTTACGAGTTTGGTCTACATTTGAAACAATGCGGAATAGTTTCGCAACTCACGCCACCCGGAACACCACAGCGTAATGGTGTGTCCGAACGTCGTAATCGCACTTTACTAGATATGGTGCGATCTATGATGTCTCTTACTGATTTACCGCTATCGTTTTGGGGTTATGCTTTAGAGACGGCTGCATTCACGTTAAATAGGGCACCATCAAAATCCGTTGAGACGACGCCTTATGAACTGTGGTTTGGCAAGAAACCAAAGTTGTCGTTTCTTAAAGTTTGGGGCTGCGATGCTTATGTGAAGAAACTTCAACCTGATAAGCTCGAACCCAAATCGGAGAAATGTGTCTTCATAGGATACCCAAAGGAGACTGTTGGGTATACCTTCTATCACAGATCCGAAGGTAAAACTTTTGTTGCTAAATTCGGAAATTTTCTAGAGAAGGAGTTTCTCTTGAAAGAAGTGAGTGGGAGGAAAGTAGAACTTGATGAGGTAACTATACCTGCTCCCTTATTGGAAAGTAGTTCATCACAGAAACCAGTTTCTGAGACACCTACACCAATTAGTGAGGAAGTTAATGATGATGATCATGAAACTTCAGATCAAGTTATTACTGAACCTCGTAGATCAACCAGAGTAAGAACCGCACCAGAGTGGTATGGTAATCCTGTTCTGAAAGTTATGTTACTAGACCATGACGAACCTACGAACTATGAAGAAGCGATGGTGAGCCCAGATTCCGCAAAATGGCTTGAGGCCATGAAATCTGAGATGGGATCCATGTATGAGAACAAAGTATGGACTTTGGTTGACTTGCCCAATGATCGGCAAGCCATTGAAAATAAATGGATCTTCAAGAAGAAGACTGACGCTGATGGTAATGTTACTGTCTATAAAGCTCGACTTGTTGCGAAAGGTTTTCGACAAGTTCAAGGGATTGACTACGATGAGACCTTCTCACCCGTAGCGATGCTTAAGTCTGTCCGAATCATGTTAGCAATTGCCGCATTTTATGATTATGAAATTTGGCAACTGGATGTCAAAACTGCATTCCTGAATGGATTTCTGGAAGAAGAGTTGTATATGATGCAACCAGAAGGTTTTGTCGATCCAAAGGGAGCTAACAAAGTGTGCAAGCTCCAGCGATCCATTTATGGACTGGTGCAAGCCTCTCGGAGTTGGAATAAACGCTTTGATAGTGTGATCAAAGCATTTGATTTTATACAGACTTTTGGAGAAGCCTGTATTTACAAGAAAGTGAGTGGGAGCTCTGTAGCATTTCTGATATTATATGTGGATGACATATTACTGATTGGAAATGATATAGAATTTCTGGATAGCATAAAGGGATACTTGAATAAGAGTTTTTCAATGAAAGACCTCGGTGAAGCTGCGTATATATTGGGCATCAAGATCTATAGAGATAGATCAAGACGCTTAATTGGACTTTCACAAAGCACATACCTTGACAAAGTTTTGAAGAAGTTCAAAATGGATCAAGCAAAGAAAGGATTCTTGCCTATGTTGCAAGGTGTGAAGTTGAGTAAGACTCAATGCCCGACCACTGCAGAAGATAGAGAGAAGATGAAAGATGTCCCCTATGCTTCAGCCATAGGCTCTATCATGTATGCAATGCTGTGTACCAGACCTGATGTATGCCTTGCTATAAGTCTAGCAGGAAGGTACCAAAGTAATCCAGGAGTGGATCACTGGACAGCGGTCAAGAACATCCTGAAATACCTGAAAAGGACTAAGGATATGTTTCTCGTATATGGAGGTGACAAAGAGCTCATCGTAAATGGTTACGTTGATGCAAGCTTTGACACTGATCCGGACGATTCTAAATCGCAAACCGGATACGTATTTACATTGAACGGTGGAGCTGTCAGTTGGTGCAGTTCTAAGCAAAGCGTCGTGGCGGGATCTACATGTGAAGCGGAGTACATAGCTGCTTCGGAAGCAGCAAATGAAGGAGTCTGGATGAAGGAGTTCATATCCGATCTAGGTGTCATACCTAGTGCATCGGGTCCTATGAAAATCTTTTGTGACAATACTGGTGCAATTGCCTTGGCAAAGGAATCCAGATTTCACAAGAGAACCGAGCACATCAAAAGACGCTTCAATTCCATCCGGGATTTAGTCCAGGTGGGAGAGATAGAAATTTGCAAGATACATACGGATCTGAATGTTGCAGACCCGTTGACTAAGCCTCTTCCACGAGCAAAACATGATCAGCACCAAGGCTCCATGGGTGTAAGAATCATTACTGTGTAATCTAGATTATTGACTCTAGTGCAAGTGGGAGACTGAATGAAATATGCCCTAGAGGCAATAATAAAGTATTATTTATTTCCTTGTATCATGATAAATGTTTATTATTCATGCTAGAATTGTATAACCGGAAACATAATACATGTGTGAATATATAGACAAACAGAGTGTCACTAGTATGCCTCTACTTGACTAGCTCGTTAATCAAAGATGGTTATGTTTCCTAGCCATAGACATAAGTTGTCATTTGATTAACGAGATC
Source organism: Triticum aestivum (assembly GCF_018294505.1). Classification (NCBI taxonomy): domain Eukaryota; kingdom Viridiplantae; phylum Streptophyta; class Magnoliopsida; order Poales; family Poaceae; genus Triticum; species Triticum aestivum. Next base: position 477,805,136 of record NC_057805.1, read on the forward strand.
ACCTCATTAGGAGAATGACGTGATTGACTTGACCCATTCCGTTAGCTTAGCACTCGATCGTTTAGTATGTTGCTATTGCTTTCTTCATGACTTATACATGTTCCTATGACTATGAGATTATGCAACTCCCGTTTACCGGAGGAACACTTTGTGTGCTACCAAACGTCACAACGTAAATGGGTGATTATAAAGGTGCTCTACAGGTGTCTCCAAAGGTACTTGTTGGGTTGGCGTATTTCGAGATTAGGATTTGTCACTCCGATTGTCGGAGAGGTATCTCTGGGCCCACTCGGTAATGCACATCACTATAAGACTTGCAAGCATTGTGACTAATGAGTTAGTTGCGGGATGATGTGTTACGGAACGAGTAAAGAGACTTGCCGGTAACGAAATTGAACTAGGTATCGAGATACCGACGATCGAATCTAAGGCAAGTAACATACCGATGACAAAGGGAACAACGTATGTTGTTATGCGGTCTGACCGATAAAGATCTTCGTAGAATATGTGGGAACCAATATGGGCATCCAGGTCCCGCTATTGGTTATTGACCGGAGAAGTGTCTCGGTCATGTCTGCATAGTTCTCGAACCCGAAGGGTCCGCACACTTAACGTTACGATGACAGTTTTATTGAGTTTTGATGTACCGAAGGAGTTCGGAGTCCCGGATGAGATCGGGGTTATGATGAGGAGTCTCGAAATGGTCGAGACGTAAAAATCGATATATTGGACGACTATATTCGGACTTCGGAAAGGTTCCGAGTGATTCAGATATTTTTCGGAGTACCGGAGAGTTACGCGAATTCGTATTGGGCCTTAATGGGCCATACGGGAAAGGAGAGAAAGGCCTCAAAAGGTGGCCGCACCCCTCCCCATGGTCTGGTCCGAATTGGACTAGGGAAGGGGGGCGCACCCTTCCTTCTTTCTCCTTCCCCCTTCCCTTCTCCTACTCCCACAAGGAAAGGAGGAGTCCTACTCCCCCCTATGGCGCGCCTCTCCCCTTGGCCGGCTGCCTCCCCCTTGCTCCTTTATATACGGGGGCAAGGGGGCACTCCAGAGACACAACAATTGATCCTTGAGATCTCTTAGCCGTGTGCGGTGCCCCCTCCACCATATTACACCTCGATAATACCGTTGCGGAGCTTAGGCGAAGCCCTGCGTCGGTGGAACATCATCATCGTCACCACGCCGTCGTGCTGACGAAACTCTCCCTCAACACTCGGCTGGATCAGAGTTCGAGGGACGTCATTGAGCTGAACGTGTGTAGAACTCGGAGGTGCCGTGCGTTCGGTACTTGATCGGTCGGATCGTGAAGACGTACGACTACATCAACCACGTTGTGATAACGCTTCCGCTGTCGGTCTACGAGGGTACGTGGACAACACTCTCCCCTCTCGTTGTTATGCATCACCATGATCTTGCGTGTGCGTAGGAAATTTTTTGAAATTACTACGTTCCCCAACAGTAGGCTATGAAACTGCATGTTTGTTGTTGCGGTATGGAAATTTACCATGCTGCGGCAATGGGGGTAAACTCTTACGGTGAGTTTTTTTTGTGTACCTAAAGTCCGGAGAGAAAGGTAGGGTACCTGAGGTGAGTCTTATGCCCTTCCATGTTTTCATTTTTTGTGTGTCTTGAATTTTGTATTTAATCAATGTGAATTGTTCCATAGCAATTGCCCTGTTTTGATTACTGTGATCGTTATTTACTGCTTTTGATGGTCACTACAAATCTCGCCCTATTTAGGCAGGTGCATCACTTGGTTTGATACATTTTACATCGAGGCTATGCTGCATATGCACTTTTGCTCTAAATCGACTTGGTTTAGTCGATGACTGATGTATCAAGAGATGTGTTGGGCTATTTGTTAACCATGTTTTGCTCAACTTTTTTGAAGGAAATTGCCGCATCAAAACCAAAATTTCCTTTTGTTGATGGCACCGTAAGGTTGTATTACTTTGGTCACATTTAGTTTGTACAAAGCTTTCCTTTTGATGGCTTGAAACATGTCACTAAAGGCAGTTGAATGAAGACACTTATTAGTATGCTTAGTAGCTATGACTCGGTAGTTGTCTCTCCTATCCGGCGCTTATTACCCCCTCTCCTATTATAGCGCTTTTGGTACCGAAGTTCATGTCGAGTGGCTGTGCTTTTGGTTTCAAACTTCCTGTCGAGTGGCTATGTTTTGTGGTCTTATGAACGCACTAAAATTGATCATGCCTTATAATGTGACGCCGATAATGAGTATCACTATGTCTCGCTTCCATCACAATTGAATGTTTCTTCTTCATTGTATTGTTATCATGTATGAATGTATATGCTGTACATGGAATACTACTGACTTCGCATTACCCGCTTGATCAAAACGTTGTGACCGGCACCTTCGCGCCAAGGCGCGATCCCGATCTAGTGGAGGGAGAGGACAGGAGTCAGGGAGACTGCCAGACAAAAAGACGACGAACTTAGCGGCGACTCCTAATTTTTTTTTGAACCTGTATGGTGACTTAGCGGTGACTCCTATTTGCCGCTCAATGCGGCAAACTGTCGGCGAAATACACACGTAACAAAATTAAGGATTAAATGCTCCGGCCCATTTGTAGCTAGCACAGTTGACTACAGTACCCAGTTTTGGAAGCCTTCTAGAAGGGTCCTCGCCTGTTTTGGAAACTTTCTAGAAGGTTCCTGAATTGGTTTTCTATCTTTTTGTTGTTTTCTTTACCATTTTTTAGGTTTTTTGTGTTCTTTTCATTATTTTCCATTTTTGGTTTCTTTTCAACTAAAAAATTTCAAAAAAAAACTTTTCATAATTTTTCCAGAAATTGAACAAATGTTTCATTTCAAAATTTGTTCACAAATTTTTAAAATGTTTGTGTTTCAAAAAAAAAATCACAAATTTAAATTAGTTTGTGCATTTCAAAAAATGTTCAAAAGATCCGAAACAAATCACATTTTTCATAAAATATTTCTTATTTTAAAAAGAATATCAAAATTGTAAAAAGAAATGTTTGCTATAGTACAGTACACTATAGTGCCTTGGTCCGCTATAGTATGATTTCTTCATTTTGCTTGTCCCCGCTATAGTGTGTCCGATACAATGTCGTTTCTCCCACTCGCTACAGCGCCTGATCGATTCGGTGTGTGGCCAATGAGCCGGTCTGATTGGGGCGCCCACTATCTCAGGCCCAACGACTTGACGCTCAATGCGCCCAATAGGAGCTCACGGACATGGCGTCGAAACAAGCTGACGAGTCGATCAAAGACGCCTCTCCAACTCTAGGTGTCTAGCCCTGTACAAGTCAACCAGGGAGCTAACATGGTCCAGTGGTATGGGGAGGTGTGTTTACGTTTTCCTTCATTTTTGGGGGACAATGCATGAGTAGTGCACGAGATCTCCTATTTGACGCTAATGCGCAAAATAGGGAGGGGAAACGCACAGGGTGTGCGCTGCTGGGCCGGCGCCTTCACAAAATACCGCAGCAAGCCGTAGCCAGCGAGATTTCTTCAACGCCATAATTTTTGTAGTGCTTATTTATTTCCAAAATCTATTAACTTTTTCGCAATTGCCGAAATTTTTCTTAATTTCCATTTTTTTAAATACAAACATTTTCCGATGTTTTTTATGGTTTTTTGAAAAGTGTGAACATTTTTTTGTTTTCAAAACATTTTTAAAAATCTATACATTTACGAAATTACGAATATGTTTTGAATTCTTCAATATCCAAATGTTTTTGAAAATTGTGAGCATTCTTCGAATTTTGAGACCAATATTTTGAAAATTCCAAACATTTTTGGAAAATATCTGACTTTAATAATTTTTCTTCTAAAGTCCATTTTTTTCAAAATGTGAACATTTTTTAAAATTCCAAAAAAATTAATTATAAATAAATCTAAAAAGCAAAATCCATAAAGAAAATAAAAACAATAGATCAGAACCTTGTTGATGATTCGTAAAATAACATTCCTATCCATACCTAGTGGTATTAGGCCAGCCCATAATTTTGTCACTCTGTTTTACGCAGAATGCATCAAATGGAATTGCAGTGGTGCACGGGGAGGTGATATATATCACTTTTGTAGCGATCGTTCCATCCCTAATCGCTCATGAGCACTATAAGGCATCCTTTGGTTTGTAGGAATTTTATAGGAAGTCTATAGGATAGGATTCGCAGAGGAAAAATTCCTTTGAAACCCTTTGGTTTGTAGGAATGAATTCCTATTCCTATGTATAATAGAAATCAATCCTTCACATTTTGGAAGAAAAAAACATTAGCTCAGACTCAATGGAAACATTTCTATTATATGCATCAAATGACATCTCTTTCTCTATAGGAATTGAGATGCATGTCATTTTACTTCCTATGATTTCTCTATTCTCTATAACATTCCTATCATATGAACCAAAGGAGGCCTAAAGGGCCAGGCCGAGTGCGATCGCACGTCTCCGAGAAGCGCCTACTCTCTTTTTTCAATGTTTTCACCTGTTTTCTTATGTTGGTCCGTTTTATATTACATCAAAGATTTTTCTTTTGGTATTCAGAAAATGTTCGTGAACTGAAAAAATGTTCACAATATTTTATAATTATTTGCAAATTAAAAAATAAAAGTGTTCATGAATTTTAAAAAGGTCCATGAATTACAAATAAATTAAAAAGGGAAAAGGAAAATAGAAATACAGAAATAAAATAAGGAAGCTGTCAAAAAAACTTTCGCAACCTTTGCAAAACCGTGTAGAAGGTTCTAGAAGCCTCTAAGAACTGGCTAAAACTCCTCCTAGCGAACGACGGCCTCCGCTTATGGGTCTGTCCGAAGAGATAGCGCTAGTGGGTGGTTCCTGTCGAAGCATATCACTTCCTCAAAATAAAAACAATTTTTGTCGTGCTCCCGCTACTAACTGGCCGACCCTGATGAGAAATCTGTAAGCGACCGCTAGGCTAATTGTGAGGACGTCGACTCATAAGTCGTGATCACCGAATGCACGTGTACAGTGATCCCAGAGATCAATGCTCACTGAACACACAGAAACTGAATAACAAGAGTCTTACATCTTGTACATACCGTTTTACTCAAATATGACCTTTATGGCCATGCCTTCATAAACTCGCAGTGGAAATCTTCAATGATAGCGTGAACCCATGCCATCTGCCTTAACCCTACATGCATTCTGACTGGAAAAGCATCCTAGTTCACATGGTCGTCACCAAAGAACTCTTCTTTGTATTCACGCTCTTCCATGTCTGGCCAAGTAAATAGCCAGGAACAAGCCAGTGAATATGTTTGAATGTACTCGCAAGCAACCCATGAATGAAACAGAGTAAAGTATGCATGACAATATCACTATGTTGGTATATCTGTGGTAAGAAAGATTTTATTATGCAAGTATGATCAATACTCAAGCATATGTGTCAAGAGGTTACAGATGTCAACATTGAGAAGGAGTTTTACGAAACTCAATGTCCAACTTATCGTGACCTCCCCACGATTTACATCATCATTTTCATATCGTGTTGTTTTTCAGAAACATATGAACTTAGTCTAAGCAGCACCACCCAACTGTCCTTGACTGTGGACACGACTATTCGAATAGTTTTACACTCTGCAGAGGTTGTACACTTTACCCACAAGATCCGGGGAGATTTTGTGTCATCCACAACTCGCCGTACATGATGTACCCGAGGTAAGCACCCAGTCACTATCTTTCCCTAGGCGACACTAACATCGAGTCCACTCGTTGGTACACAACCTTTGTGTCATTATCATAAGAGATCTTGGGACTTGGTCCATTTCAACGTCACATTTACACGAAGGGACCAACTGTGTGTCCGGTGCCCTGTAAACACAGTCATGGCCGCCTATCCAAGCACGACCCCGTCCCGAGAGTGAACACACATCACACCCGTCACTAGTAATGTGGGCACCATGCTAGTATCGGCTAGGTAATCAATAGCGCCCCGTTCCATAAGGGGTAGAGTAGTTGCACATGTATGGTTGGGATGGTCGACAAATCTTAAATCTAATCCATTTCTGGAAACAACACATTCATCATGCCTCGGTACACTAATTCTCCAACAAGTAGTGACCTAGCTCATTATCATTTCCCAGGGGCATTTGGGGCACCCAATGGGGTTTTCGAATGATTGTAAACGAGAGATGATCATGGCATAGATGCAACATCATGCGTCAATATCGTGTATTTTGTCATCGTATCTCTGAGCACAAGGTAGAGCTACGAGCATGCAAGTGTCAATAGGTATGCATCAATGCAACGGTCATAACAAGCTCATCATCAACATCATCATCATGCATACGGAAAGATACCGATGAACAAGAGAGGGGTATCATGGTCAAAAGGTTGCTTGCCTTGGTTGGCTTGATCGTCAAAGTCTTCAAGTCCTTCTCCAACTCCTCTCCAATAACTTCGTCAGACACATAATCTAATTGTCGCAGAGGAATAACGGAAAATAAGGCAAATAGCAAAACCGAAATATAAAAGTGCTCTTAAAAATGTTCACTCATTTCTGTTAAATAATGGAGTTAAAACTAAGAGATGGATTTTCAGAGATGGTTTTAATTGCTCAAATTTGAATTTAGTTTTGAACAGTACAGAAAAGAGTGACGGATTTGTATGAAAGTTACACCATTAAATAGGTGGGATTTTTAGAGGAATTTAGGAGTTCGAATTATTTCATTTGGACATATATTTTGATTTGTGGAATATTTGTAAGTTGCTGGAAAAAGAAAAAGAAGAAACAACACTGTGCAACTGGGCCTATTCAGCCACAGTGCAACATGCCCAGAGGGGGTTCCAGCCTGCACGGCTGCCACGTCGAAGGCGTAAAGGAGAAATACGCCTTCAGTTGACACGATGCGCGCGCGGCGGGCATGTTTAAACCTACCGGGTGGATCCCACCTGTCAGTGAGTGAGAGAGAGGTGAGTATGACAGGAGGGGCCCGCCTATCATCTCCAACCTCGCAACAGGGGGGCGGCGTGCGACCATCCCGTGCTCACTGGCGGCGACGTGGGCCACGACGAGGCGAGTGGATGAGACCGTTAGACTCAGGAGAGAGTCGTTGTTCGGGGGGTGCCGGAGTTGGTCGCCGGGAAGGCCCGGTTCGCCAGCGACGAGGAACAGCGCGACGGAGCTTCGGCTCGAGGTTGATCCACTCGCACCAGGCTGCAAAAGACGCGGGAGATAGAGGGATGAAAGGGTCAGCACGCTGCGGGTGATTCGGAGGAATAAGAAAGAGGGCCGAGGGAGGCCTGTACCGCGGGATCTGATAACCCACAAGTATAGGGGGTCAGTTGTAGCCTCTTTCGATAAGTAAGAGTGTCGAACCCAACAAGGAGCTAAAGGTAGAACAAATATTCCTTCAAGTTCTATCGACAACCGATACAAGTCTACGTACGTTTAACGTTCGCTTTACCTAGAACAAGTATGAAACTAGAAGTACTTTGTAGGTTGATGCGGCTTGAACTACGTCAGTATTTCCCCAAAGAGGAAGGGATGATGCAGCACAGCTACGATAGGTATTTTCCTCAGTGATGAGACCAAGGTTATCAAACCAGTAGGAGAACCACGCAACACCATGTAAACAGCTCCTGCACACAAAGAACAAATACTTGCAACCCCACGTAAGAGAGGGGTTGTCAATCCCTCACGGGTAAAAGGATAGGTAAAATTGTAGTAGATTGGATAACTAGATCTCGCGGGAACGCAAGATAAAATAAATAAATAAAATTGCAGCAAGGTATTTTTGTGTTTTTGGATTAATAGATCTGAAAATAAAAGCAAACAAAAATAGATCACGAAGGCAAATATAATAAAGAAGAGACCTGGGGGCCGTAGATTTCACTGGTGTCTTCTCTCGAGAAACATAGCATGCGGTGGGTAAACAAATTACTGTTGGGCAATTATGACGATATCCAGGCAATGATCATTATATAGGCATCACGTTCAAGATTAGTAAACCGACTCCTGCCTGCATCTACTACTATTACTCCACAAATCGACTGCTATCCAGCATGCATCTGGTGTATTAAGTTCATGGAGAAACGGAGTATTGCAATAAGAACGATGACATGATGTAGACAAGATCTATTTATGTAGAAATAGACCCCATGTTGTTATCCTTAATAGCAATGATACATACATGTCGGTTCCCCTTCTATCACTGGGATCAAGCACCGTAAGATCGAACCCATCACAAAGCACCTCTTCCCATGGCAAGAAAAACCAAAGATTCGAAGAAGAAATACGAGGCTATAAGTAATCATGCATATAAGAGATCAAAGAAACTCAAATAACTTTCATGGATAAAAACATAGATCTGATCATAAACTCAAAGTTCATTGGATCCCAACAAACACACCGCAAAAAGAGTTACATCAAATAGATCTCTAAGAGACTATTGTATTGAGAATCAAAAGAGAGAGAGGAAGCCATCTAGCTACTAACTACGGACCCGTAGGTCTACAATGAACTACTCACGCATCATCGGAGAGGCACCAATGAGGATGATGAACCCCTCCATGATGGTGTCTAGATTGGATCTAGTGGTTTTGGAACTTGCGGTGGCTGGAATTGATTTTCGTCGACTCCCCTAGGGTTTCTAGAATATTGGGGGTATTTATAGAGCAAAGAGGCGGTGCGGGAGGCCACCGAGGTGGGCACAACCCACCAGGGCGCGCCTGGACCACCAGGCGCGCCCAGGCGGGGTGGGCCCCCCTCGGGGCACCCCTCTGGTACTTCTTCGGCCAATGTTGTGTCTTGTGGTCCAGAAAAAATCACCAAAAAGTTTCGTTGTGTTTGGACTTCGTTTGGTATTGATTTCCTGTGAAGTAAAAAATAGCAACTGGCACTGGGCACTATGTCAATAGGTTAGTCCCAAAAAATGATATAAATTTGCTATAAAATGATTGTAAAACATCCAAAAATGATAATATAACAGCATGGAACAATAAAAAAATATAGATACGTTGGAGACGTATCATAGGTGTTGTGGGATAGGTTTACAAGATAATAAAGAGCACGTAATAAAAACTAGGAGCTGTTTAGATAAGTAAAAAATAAGTTAGTATAGCGAGTGTGGAAAAGTGGTGGTAGGAGTTGCGGAATTGTCCCTAAGCAATTGACTACGTTACTAGACCGATAGCAAGTTTTATGTGGGAGAGGCCACTGCTAGCATGTCATCCCTTACTTGGAATTCTATGCACTTATGATTGGAACTATTAGCAAGCATCCGCAACTACTAACGTTCATTAAGGTAAAACCCAACCATAGCATTAAGATATATTGGTCCCCCTTCAATCCCGTATGCATCAATTTCTATGCTAGGCTGAAGCTGCTATCACCCTTGCCCTTCAATACATAGTCCTATCAACATACAACTAACCCTATGGTGTGATCCACACGCGCGCTCATATGATGGGCACCAAAGGACAACAACATAACCACAAGCAAATTAAACCAATCATAGCAATTCACCAATCACCGATAGGACAACAAAAATCTACTCAAGCATCATAGGATGGAAACACATCATTGGATAATAATATGAAGTATAAAGCACCATGTTCAAGTAGAGGGTACGGCGGGTTGCGGGAGAGTGGACCGCTGAATATAGATGGGGGAAGGTGATGAAGATGTTGGGGAAGATGACGGAGGTGTTGGTGTAGATCACTGTCACACGATGATTGCCCCGTCGGCGTTCCGGTGCCACCGGGAGAGAGGGGAGAGATCCCCCTCCCTCTTCTTCCTTGACCTCCCCCTAGATGGGAGGAGGGTTTCCCCTCTGGTCCATGGCCTCCATGGTGGCGGAGGGGCGAGAGCCCTTCCGAGATTGGATATGTCTCTTTGTTTCTATTCTGTTTCGAGTTCCGAGATTCTGGCCTTTCACCGTTTCTTAAATTCCGTAACTCCGATTGGGTTGGAATTTTAACACGATTTTTATCTGGATATAAGCTTCCTTGTGGTAGAAGGACACCTCCAACCGACCTACGGGGTGGCCACAAGCCTGCCAGGCGCGCCCTGGGTAGGGGGTGCGCCCCTAGGGCTTGTGGGGCCCTCGGGCATCGTCTCGCATTGATTCCCCTTCCCAAAAATCACATATATTCTAAAAAAATCTCCGTAAATTTTTATCGCGTTTGGACTTCGTTTGATATGGATTTTCTGCGAAACAAAAAACATGCAACAAACAGGAACTGGCACTAGGCACTGGATCAATATGTTAGTCCCAAAAATAATATAAATAGTTGTCAAAAGTATATGAAAGTTGTAAAACATTGGCATGAAATAATCAAAAATCATAGATACGACGGAGACGTATCAGCCTTCCCAAGCTTAATTCCTGCTCGTCCTCGAGTAGGTAAATGATTAAAAAAGATAATTTTTTATGTGGAGTGCTACCTAGCATAATCTTGATCATGTAATCTAATCATGGCATGAAAATTAAGATACGAGTGATTCAAAGCAATAGTCTATAATTTGACATAAAGACATCAATATCCAGGCATCCCAACAAATAATCATGTCTTTCAAAATAACAATGCTAAAGAATGTTATCCCTACAAAATCATATAGTCTGGCAATGCTTCATCTTCATCACACAGAATATTTGCACAACCCCGATGACAAGCCAAGCAATTGTTTCGTACTTTTAATGTTAGCCTTTTCAATTTTCACGCAATACATGAATGCGAGCCATGGATATAGCACTATACGTGGACTAGAAGGTGGTTATGAGGAGGAGACAAAAAAAAGGAGAAAGTCTCACATCAACTAGGCAAATTAATGGGCTATGGAGATGCCCATTAATCGATATCGATGCAAGTGAGTAGGGATTGCCATGCAACGGATGCACTAGAGCTATAAGTGTATGAAAGCTCAAACTGAAAACTAAGTGGGTGTGCATCCAACTTGCTTGCTCATGAAGACCTCGGGCATTTGAGGAAGCCCGTCATCGGAATATACAAGCCAAGTTCTATAATGAAAAATTCCCACTAGTATCTGAAAGTGATAACTCAAGAGACTCTCTATATGAAGAACATGGTGCTAATTTGAAGCACAAGTGTGGAAAAGGATAGTAACATTGTCCCTGCTCTCTTTTTCTCTCTTTTTTTATTTTTTCTTTTTTTCTTTTTGGGCTCTTTGGCCTCTCTTTTTTATTTATTTTTATTTTGGGCTCTTTGGCCTCTTTTTTATTTTAAGTCCGGAGTCTCATCCCGACTTGTGGGGGAATCATAGTCTCCATCATCCTTTCCTCACATGGGACAATGCTCTAATAATGATGATCATCACACTTTTATTTACTTACAACTCGATACTAGAACAAAATATGACTCTATATGAATGCCTCTGGCGGTGTACCAGGATGTGCAATAATATAGCATAGCAAAGATATCAAAAAACGGACAAGCCATGAAAAATATCATGCTAGCTATCTTACGATCATGCAAAGCAACATGACAATGAATGCTCAAGTCATGTATATGATGATGATGGAAGTTGCATGGCAATATATCCCGGAATGGCTATGGAAATGCTATGATAGGTGGCTATGGTGGCTATTTTGAGGAAGGTATAAGGAGAGTTTATGCACCGGAGAAAGTTGCACGGTTCTAGAGAGACTAGCAATGGTGGAAGGGTGAGAGTGCGTATAATCCATGGACTCAACATTAGTCATAAAGAACTCACATACTTATTGCAAAAATTTATTAGCCATCAAAGCAAAGTACTAATACGCATGCTCCTAGGGGGGTAGATTGGTAGGAAAAGACCATCGCTCATCCCCGACTGCCACTCATAAGGAAGACAATAAAAAATAAATCATGCTCTGACTTCCATCACACATAATGGTTCACCATACGTGCATGCTTCGGGAATCACAAACCTTAACACCAATATTCTTACTAAACTACAATCATTCACTAGTACCTCCCACATATTACCATCTCTATATCGCAAAACTATTGCAAGGAATCAGGCATATCATATTCAGTGATCTACAAGTTTTATGTAGGATTTAATGACTAACCATGTGAATGACAATTCCTGTCAACTCTCTAAATAGATATAAGTGAAGCATGAGAGTTCAATTCTTTCTACAAAAGATATGACCACGCTCTAACAAATATAAGTGAAGCAAAAGAGCATTCTACAAATGGTGGTTTTCTATGTGTAGAGAAACAAGCAATCCAAACTTCAAAAGTTATAAGTGAAGCACATGAAGCATTCTATAAATCCATACTCAAAAGATATAAGTGAAGTGCAAAGTGCATTCTATAAATCAACCAAGGACTATCTCATACCAGCATGGTGCATTATTAAAAGAAAAATAAAAAGCACACGACGCTCCAAGATTTACACATATCATGTGACGAATAAAAATATAGCTCCAAGTAAAATTACCGATGGTCGTTAGAAGAAAGAGGAGATGCCTTCCGGGGCATCCCCAAGCTTAGTTGCTTGGTAGTCCTTAAATATTACCTTGGGGTGCCTCGGGCATCCCCAAGCTTATGCTCTTGCCACTCCTTATTCCTTCATCCATTGTGATCTCACCCAAAACTTGAAAACTTCAATCACACAAAACTTAACAAAACCCTCGTTAGATCCGTTAGTATGATAAAGCAAATCACCACTTTAAGTACTATTGTAAACCCATTCAAATTTTATTTTTTCTTTATAACTACTGTACTCTAACTTATCCATGGCTTATACAAATGATACAATCCACAGTTCCATCAAAACAAGCAAAACAATGCATCAAAAACAGAATCTGTCAAAAATAGAACAGTCTGTAGCAATCTGAACATTCACCATACTTCTGTAACTCCAAAATTCTGAAAATAGGAAAAAAATAAAAAAATTGCATAGCAATACAATGTAAAAAGTTTAGAAACTTTTGAAATTCCAGTAAAAAATGTAAATTCATGCACTACAGCCAAAGTTTCCGTTTTTGCACTGCACACACCAAACAAGCAATCTAATCATCCTAAAGGCAAATCTTGGCACATTATTTTTATAATATAATTGATTTATACAAGGGGATAATTATTTTTGTTGAAAAGTTTCTGTAATCGAGATTCACAAAGTTCCCATGGGCTTGAACAAAGTTCAAGGACGTCCCCCACTTCAACAGTGTTCGTCTTTCTCACTTTCACTTTTCTTTTGAAAAGTTTTAGGTTCCCCGCTATATTTTTTATTTTAAAACTTTTTAAAAGAACTCAACAGAAATAAATGATTCTCTAAAACTTTCGGGTTGTCTCCCTAGCAGCGCTTTCTTTAAAGCCATTAAGCTAGGCATATAGTGCTCAAGTAATGGATCCACCCAGATCCCAAGGTATATCAAAGCCAATTTTAATTAACAATGATTTGCGATTTAGTAGTGAGCACAAAGTAACATATATCATGCAACAACGAAGTCTAACTCTCTTCCTATGCATCGGCATGTCATAAAAGAATAATTCATGCACACATAGTAAAGGCCGACACATTGCGTAAACAGTTTCTTGCAATTTTATCATATTGAAAACATAAAGAGTTGGAGATGTAGTTCCTCTCTCATAATAATTGCAAGTAGGAGCAGCAAGCACATGCATATTATATCTATCAAAATCATCATGTGTAGTGGTATAACACAACCCATCAATATAATCCTTATTAAGCACAAACTTCTCTGATATAGTGTAGTTGGGAGAATTCAAAAAGATAATAGGACTATCATGTGTGGGTGCAATAGCAATAATTTCATTCTTAACATAAGGAACTATAGCAAGTTCATCTCCATAAGCATAATTCATATTGGCATCATGGCCACAAGCATAGCAAGCATCAATTTCATCAAAAAGGGATAATTCAAACGAATCCAAGGGATCCTAGCAATTATCATAGCAATCATCCTTCGGTAAGCATGAAGGGAAATTAAACAATGCATGGGATAAAGAGTTACTCTCATTAGAAGTTGGGCACGGGTGATCAATCCACTCTTCCTCCGTTTGTTCTTCGCTCTCCTCCTCATCTTTTTCATCTAATGAGCACACAGTGTCATCAATAAACTCATTAATATCGGTATTATATTCATAATTCTCATAGCGGTATTTAAGTATAGCATAATTTTCAGGTCTGTAAACAGCATCATCAAGATTTTCACACTTTTCAAACAAAGATTCAATTTCATAAGCATCCTAAGCAATGAATTCTTCTATTCGTTCCACATCATAGTAATCATATATACCATTAGCATAAGAAGCCAAGGTTTCATTATCATTAAATTTACATGAAAAGGGAAGGTGTGGAGCCTTCATCCTAGAGCAACAAGTATAATCATATCTCCGACATAAATTCCAAGCATACCAATGCAACATATGAATTTGATCCCGCAATAGTTTCCGTTTTAGAGTCAAGCGATAATCCCTAAAGTATTCACATTGATCCAACATGTCTCCCATTATCAAGTTGAATGGGGTTTCCTCAGGATTATCAAAGTAGTGTTTAATATTTCCTACATAGCGAGCATCGAGGGTTTTAGGAGGTTCCCCATCTCCATGAGTAGCAATTACACCTAATTTTTTTTGTATTCCGTGTTCCATATCCATAACTAAAGATAGAGAACAACTTAGAACAAAAATTACTTAGTGATAAAGCAAACAAGCACACACGAGAATATTCACCCCATGCTATTGCTCCCTGGCAACGGCGCCAGAAAAAGGTCTTGATAACCCACAATTATAGGGGATCAGTTGTAGCCTCTTTCGATAAGTAAGAGTGTCAAACCCAACGAGGAGCTAAAGGTAGAACAAATATTCCCTCTAGTTCTATAGACCACTGATACAACTCTACGCACGTTTAACGTTCCCTTTACCTAGAACAAGTATGAAACTAGAAGTTCTTCTTAGGTGTTGTGGGATAGGGTTGCAAGATAATAAAGAGCATGTAAATAAAAACTAGGAGCTGTTTAGATAAGTAAAAAAATAACTTAGTATAGCGACTGTGGAAAAGTGGTGGTAGGAGTTGCGGAATTGTCCCTAAGCAATTGACTACATTACTAGACCGATAGCAAGTTTTATGTGGGAGAGGCCACTGCTAGCATGTCATCCCTTACTTGGAATTCTATGCACTTATGGTTGGAACTATTAGCAAGCATCTGAAACTACTAGCATTCATTAAGGTAAAACCCAACCATAGCATTAAGATATATTGGTCCCCCTTAAATCCCGTATGCATCAATTTCTATGCCAGGCTAAAGCTACCGTCACCCTTGCCCTTCAATACATAGTCCTATCAACATAAAACTAACCCTATGGTGTGATCCACACGCGCGCTCATATGATGGCACCAAAGGACAGCAACATAACCACAAGCAAATTAAACCAATCATAGCAATTCACCAATCACCGATAAGACAACAAAAATCCACTCAAGCATCATAGGATGGCAACACATCATTGGATAATAATATGAAGTATAAAGCACCATGTTCAAGTAGAGGGTACAGCGAGTTGCGGTAGAGTGGACCGCTGAATATAGATGGGGGAAGGTGATGAAGATGTTGGGGAAGATGACGGAGGTGTTGGTGTAGATCGCCATCACAAGATGATTGCCCCGGCGGTGTTCCGGCGCCACCGGGAGAGAGGGGGACAGAACCCCCCTCCTTATTCCTCCTTGAACTCCCCCTAGATGGGAGGAGGGTTTCCCCTCTGGTCCATGGCCTCCATGGCGGCGGAGGGGCGAGAGCCCCTCCGAGATTGGATCTGTCTCTCTGTTTCTCTTCTGTTTTGCGTTCCTAGATTCCGGCCTTTCACCGTTTCTTAAATTCCCGGAGATCCTTAACTCCGATTGGGCAGAAATTTTAACACGATTTTTATCTGGATATAAGCTTCCTTGCGGCCGAAGGACACCTCCAACCGACCTACGGGGTGGCCACAAGCCTGCCAGGCGCGTCCTGGGTAGGGGGCGCCCTTGTGGGCCCCTCAGGCATCATCTCGCGTTGATTTCGCTTCCCAAAAATCACATATATACCAAAAAAATCTCTGTAAGTTTTTATCGCGTTTGGACTTTGTTTGATATGGATTTTCTGCGAAACAATAAACATGCAACAAACAGGAACTCGCACTCGGCACTGGATCAATATGTTAGTCCCAAAAATAATATAAATAGTTGCCAAAAGTATATGAAAGTTGTAAAACATTAGCATGAAACAATCAAAAATTATAGATACGACAGAGACGTATCAGGATCGACGGCGACCCGAGGCAGCGGAGCTCGAGCTCGGGAGCTCCTGGAGGCGAATGGTTGGCCTGGGTGGTCGATTGGGAGGGAGAGGGAGCGAGTGGTGGCGATGGAGAGGCTCGGGGAGGCTTTAAATATCCGGGCCCGAGGTGCACCATGGACGGAGCTCACGGCCGTCCACGGGACTGGCTTTGGTGGCCAAGGGAGCGAGCAAGGAGGGCTCTGCGGCGCTCATAGGGCTTGTGCATGGTGCTGGGAAGTGAGAGGAGGAGCGGAGCGAGACAGTGGCGGGGCCTGAGCGAGCACGGGGTGTGGCGGAGCTGGGCGATGCTCTGTTCACGCGTGGGACAGGCAGGTGGGAGAGGGGAAGGAGGGGGCCGACCATGTAGCATCTTGTAGACGCTGAGGGGCCTCGGCAGGCGCACAAAGGAGGTCCGAGGTGGCCGGACGCATCAGGCAGAGGGAGGCTACATTTCCTTGGTGCACTGTAGCTTGCTCCAGAGCATGCCATTGGCATGCCTTGGCATTGTTTAAGGGGCAGGGGCGTGCCCACGATACGTCTCCAACGTATCTATAATTTTTTATTGTTCCACGCTCTTATATTATCATTCTTGGATGTTTTACAATCATTTTATAGCAACTTTATATCATTTTTTGGGACTAACCTATTGACATAGTGCCCAGTGCTAGTTGCCGTTTTTTGCTTGTTTTTTACTTCACAGAAAATCAATACCAAACGGAGTCCAAACACATCGAAACTTTTTGGAGAATTTTTCTGGACCAGAAGACACAAGATGGGCCAAAGAAGTACGAGAGGGGTGCCCCGAGGGGGGCACAACCCACCTGGGTGCGCCTGGGGGCCCAAGCGCGCCCTGGTGGGTTGTACCCACCTCGGTGGCCTCCCGCACCGCCTCTTTGCTCTATAAATACCCCAATATTCCAGAAACCCTAGGGGAGTCGACAAAAATCAATTCCAACCGCGGCAAGTTCAAGAACCACCAGATCCAATCTAGACACCATCACGGACGGGTTCATCATCCTCATTGGTGCCTCTCCGATGATGCGTGAGTAGTTCATTGTAGACCTACGGGTCCGTAGTTAGTAGCTAGATGGCTTCCTCTCTCTCTTTTGATTCTCAATACAATGGTCTCTTGGGGATTTATTTGATGTAACTCTTTTTGCGGTGTGTTTGTTGGGATCCGATGAACTTTGAGTTTATGATCAGATCTATGTTTTTATCCATGAAAGTTGTTTGAGTTTCTTTTGATCTATTATATGCATGATTACTTATAGCCTCATATTTCTTCTTCGAATCTTTGGTTTTGTTAGGCCAACTAGATCGATTTTTCTTGCCATGGGAAGAGGTGCTTTGTGATGGGTTCGATCTTACGGTGCTTGATCCCAGTGACAGAAAGGGAACCGACATATATGTATAGTTGCTATTAAGGATAACAAGATGGGGTCTATTTCTACATAAATATATCTACATCATGTCATCATTCTTATTGCATTACTCCGTTTCTCCATGAACTTAATACACTAGATGCATGCTGGATAGCGGTTGATCTGTGGAGTAATAGTAGTAGATGCAGGCAGGAGTCGGTCTACTAATCTTGGACGTGATGCCTATATAATGATCATTGCCTGGATATCGTCATGATTATTTGAAGTTCTATGAATTGCCCAACAGCAATTTGTTTACCCGCCGTATGCTATTTTTCTCGAGAGAAGCCACTAGTGAAATCTACGTCCTCTGGGTCTCTTCTTTATTATATTTGCCTTTGCGATATATTTTTATTTGCTTTTATTTTTAGATATATTAATCCAAAAACCCAAAAATACCTTGTTGCAATTTTTAATTGTTTATTTTATCTCGCGTCCCCGTGAGATCTATTTATCCAATCTACTACAATTTTACCTATCTTTTTACCCGTGAGGGATTGACAACCCCTCTCTTACGGCGGGTTGCAAGTATTTGTTCTTTGTGTGTAGGAGCCATTTACGTGGTGTTGCGTGGTTCTCCTACTGGTTCGATAACCTTGGTCTCATCACTGAGAGAAATACCTACCGTAGCTGTGCTGCATCATCCCTTCCTCTTTGGGGAAATACCGACATAGTTCAAGCCGCATCAAAAGGAATTTCTGGCGCCGTTGCCGGGGAGACATCATCAACATCTACCAGGTTCCTAATCACAAATCTCATCTCCTTGCAATTTACATTATTTGCCATTTTCCTCTCGTTTTCATCTCCCCCACTTCACAAAAATTTGTCGTTTTATTCGCCCTCTTTCTCGTTCGCCTTTTTCTCGTCAGATCTCTTGTTTGCTATCTCTACTTGTGTTACCATGTGCCTTCTATTTACTTGCTAATAATCTATTGATATGGATCTTCATCCACTTGCTAATCTTTTCAAAAGATCCAATTATGATGAACCAATTGCTAGTGAATTGAGTTCACTAGATTATCTTTATGAAGATTTGCTTGAGATCTATGAATCTGAAAATTGTGATGAAGTGTTAAACGAAGAAATTTATAAAGTGATTCATGATACCTCCTTGAATGAAAAGCATGATTGCAATGATGTTATTATAAATTCTATTAATGTCAATTGTGTTAATTATATGCAAATCCCAAGCTTGAGGATGCTAATTTTGATATGTCCACTACTTATTGTAACGATCATGATTGGGGTGATTCTTCTTATGATCTTGAAAATTTATTTAAGCCTGATGATGAATACGATATTGATAATAATGTTTGCAATAATATTGAAAGTGGGATTGGAAGAGTGTAAACTCTAGGTAAAAATAATCCCACATATTTGGAGAGTGTTCAGTCTTATGAATTTTTTGACAAAAGTGGGTTCGGAGAGGTCATGACTTTATTTGATGATAATCCCACTATTTTGGAAGAGTGTCAACTTTGCATGCATGTGGATCATGAAGAGAATATTTTACGTGATAGTTATATTGTTGAATTTGAATATGATCCCACATGTAATTATTATGAGAGAGGGAAATATGGTTGTAGAAATTTTCATGTTACTAAATTACCTCTCGTTATGTTGAGATTGTCAATGTTTTATTCCTCTCCTTTGCATATGCTAGATGTTTCTTATCTCGATAATTTGTTTTATTATAAGATTCCTATGCATAGGAAATATGTTAGACTTAAATGTGTTTTTCACATGGTACATGGTGCTCTCTTCGTATTCCAATTACTATCTTTCATATGAGCATCATTGAAATCTCAAGCCTATCTTAATGGCTATAAAGAAAGAGCTTGTTGGGAGGCAACCCAATGAATAAAATTTATTTTTGTCTTTTTCTTTCTGTTCTTGAGTGTTTGCACAATTATGCTACTGTTATGATTGTGTTTTTATGTTTTAATTTTGTGCCAAGTAAAGCCTTTGGGATTATGTTGGGTGATAGTTGATTTGATCATGTTGGAAAACAAAAACTTTTGCGTCCAGAAAAACAATTTTATAAAATCACAGAATTGACAAATGCTTTTGAATTGTTTGCACAAGATTTATATACAAGTTGCCTACATCTTCCTAATTTATTAGATTTTTTCGAGTTACAGAAGTATACGAAGTTTTCAGATTGCTATAGACTGTTCTGTTTTTGATAGATTTTGTTTTGTTTGCGTTGTGTGCTTATTTTGATTGGTCTATGGACTCTTTTGAGGGGTTTGAGCCATAACAAAGTTGGAATATAGTAGATATAATGCAAAAATAAAATACGAATGGGTTTGCAACAGTACTTAGAGTAGTGATTTGCTTTGTTATACTAACGGATCTCACGAAGGTTTTGTTGAGTTTTGTGTGATTGAAGTTTTCAAGTTTTGGGTGAGATCACGATGGATGAAGGAATAAGGAGTAAGAAGAGCCTAAGCTTGGGGATGCCCATGGCACCCCAAGTTATTATCCAAAGAGAAGCAAGCAACTAAACTTGGGGATGCCCGAGTGGCATCCCCTCTTTCTTCTAACAACCATCGGTATTTTACTTGGAGCTATATTTTTATTCGTCACATATCATGAGTTTTGCTTGGAGCGTCTTGTATGATATGAGTCTTTGCTTGTTTTGCTTTTTATTTTGTGTCATGAATCCTTGCTGGACACACCTATTTGAGAGAGCCAAAATTATGCTATGACTTGTTAGAATTGCTCTCTATGCTTCAATTAAATCTTCTTGAGCTATGGAATTGCTCTAGTGCTTCACTTATATATTTTTTAGCACGGTGTGCTTTAGTATTTTTGAAGAAATGCTCTCATACTTCACTTAGATTTATTTGAGAGTTAGTAAATTTTTTAAGAAATTCTCTCTCGCTTCACTTAAATTATTTTGAGAGAAGAAAAATTTTATGCTCATGTTCTTCACTTATATTTGCTTGAGCTATCAAAAGCAACATATGAAACTAGTTCCAAAGTGATAGATATTCAAGAGGGATATAATCAAAACTTTCATGAAGATCATTGGACAAAATAAACTTGATTCCTTGTAATAGTTTGCGATATGATGATATAATATGTGAGTCATGTTGGTGAGTAATTTTGCTTTATTAAGAATATTGGTGTCAAGGTTTGTGATTCCCTATGCAAGCACAAAAGTCAACAGTTATGCAATGAAATTACATCCTACTTGTGGTGCATCATTCGCTGTTAGTTTGCTTAATGCTCGCTTATGAGATTTTTCGTTTCTTGGTTGGATGCTTCTCAATATTTTGCTAGCCTTCATTTGCACTAAGTATGATCACTACTTGTGCATCCAAAATCCTTAAACTAGTTTTGCACATGAGTCCACTATACGTACCTATATGTGGTATTCTTTTGCCGTTCTAAGCAAATTTGTATGTGTCATATCTAATTTTCAAAATAAATTTCTCTTTTGTGTGCTCGTACCGCTCATGAAACGGTAGGGGGGGCTGATATTTTTCCATGCTGGATGTGTTATTCTCAAGATGAGTGTTTATCACTTGTCATTGCATGAGAGTACGACAAAGGTATTAGGGATGCCCATTCCCGAAATGTAAAATGAATTTACTTTATGTTGTCAAATAATAAATTCCTTGGAAAGTGTTGGTATGGAAGGCACCTGTGAATACGGCTACCATGGAAAGTGAAAGTATGGTTGAAAAAGGAATAAACTTTATTTTCTGTTTGGGAATCGCCTATGATACATCTAACATGGAAAGTATTGGGAACTACTCGATTGTTTTCGTTGATAGGAAAAGCATGCCACCCAAATTTTTTTTATCTCTATCTTTTTCGCTTTGAGCTCTGGCACCTCTACAAATCCCTACTTCCCTCCGTGAAGGGCCTTTCTATTTACTTTATGCAATTTTTATTTTGAATCTCCATCTTTTCTTATAAAGCACCAACTAAGGGGCACTATGATCATACTTGAGCATTGGGTGTAGCTAATATGTGAGTGTGTTTCATGAATGGGTCAATGGTTGAGCATAATGGGCTAGGGATAACTTGCTTTAGTATTGATATTTGGAAAGACTTGGTTGCTTGTTGATATGCTTGAGTATTGAAGTCTTTATGTCAAAACTAGACTATTGCTTTGAATCATATAAAAGTCCAAATGTCCATGCTATAAAGAAAAGTGTGATGAACATGTTATGCAGCATTCCACATCAAAAATTCTGTTTTTATCATTTACCTACTCGAGGACGAGCATGAATTAAGCTTGGGGATGCTGATACATCTCCAACGTACGTATCTATAATTTTTGATTGTTCCATGTTGTTATATTATCATTCTTGGATGTTTTACAGTCATTTTATAGCAACTTTATATCATTTATTGGGAATAACCTATTAACATAGTGTCCAGTGCGAGTTGTTGTTTTTTACTTCACAGAAAATCAATACCAAACGGAGTCCAAATACAGCGAAACTTTTTGGAGAATTTTTCTGGACCAGAAGACACAAGATGGGCCGAAGAAGTACCAAAAGGGTACCCCGAGCGGGGCACAACCCACATGGGCGCGCCTGGGGGCCCAGGCGCGCCTTGGTGGGTGCCCACCTCGGTGGCCTCCCACACCGCCTCTTTGCTCTATAAATACCCCAATATTCCAGAAACCCTAAGGGAGTCGACGAAAATAAATTCCAGCCGCCGCAAGTTCCAGAACCACCAGACCCAATCTAGACACCATCACGGAGGGGTTCATCATCCTCATTGGTGCCTCTCTGATGATGCGTGATTACTTATAGCCTCGTATTTCTTCTTCGAATCTTTGGTTTAGTAGGCCAACTAGATCGATTTTTCTTGCCATGGGAAGAGGTGCTTTGTGATGGGTTTAATCTTACGGTGCTTGATCCAGTGACAGAAAGGGAACCGACATGTATGTATCATTGCTATTAAGGATAACAAGATGGGGTCTATTTATACATAAAATCTTGTCTACATCATGTGATCGTCCTTATTGCATTAGTCCGTTTCTCCATGAATTTATACACTAGATGCATGCTGGATAACGGTCAATTTGTGGAGTAATAGTAGTAGATGCAGGCAGGAGTCGGTCTACTAATCTTGGACGTGATGCCTATATAATGATCATTGCATGGATATCGTCATGATTGTTTTAAGTTCTATCAATTGCCCAACAGTAATTTGTTTACCCGCCGTATGCTATTTTTCTCGAGAGAAGCCACTAGTGAAATCTACGGCCCCTGGGTCTCTTCATTATTATATTTGCCTTTGCGATCTATTTTAATTTGCTTTTATTTTCAGATCTATTAATCCAAAAACCCAAAAATACCTTGCTGCAATTTTTATTTGTTTATTTTATCTCGTGTTCCCGCGAGATCTATTTATCCAATCTACTACAATTTTACCTATGTTTTTACCCATGAGGGATTGACAACCCCTCTCTTACGTCGTGTTGCAAGTATTTGTTCTTTGTGTGCAGGAGCCGTTTACGTGGTGTTGCGTGGTACTCCTACTAGTTCGATAACCTTGGTCTCATCATTGAGGGAAATACCTACGTAGTTGTGCTGCATCATCCCTTCCTCTTTGGGGAAATACCGACGTAGTTCAAGCCGCATCAGCCCACTCGCTTCTAGGGGCTCTAGGGAGGAGTAAACAAGTGGGGTGGAGCTTTGGATGCGTTGGAGGGGCTCTGGTGTGAGGAGGGGGGTGAAAGAGAGAACAAACAGTGTTGTCCTGGGGTGAAAATTAGGGTTTTCACCCCTCAATCATTGAGCTATGGAGGAGTGGGAGCTACTGGGGATAGGTTAGGGTTATGGGAAGCCCTGCTAAAAATTTGAGCTCAAAGAGAATAGTGTAAGTGGTCAAAATGGTGATTTTGGAAAAATGACAGAAGGTGTTTGATGGTCATTAGGGATAGTTGCACTAATTTCCTTCTTCTTACACTTGATAAAGGTGATGGCCATGATCATGTGACAATGTGGTATAATTTTGAGATAATTTGGAGAAAGTTTCCAATGTAACTTTTCCAAACCCTAGAAATCAACATAAATGGGTTTTCCTATATCTAGCTATGCAAGTCTATTCTCCTTGATGCACCACTTGGTGTAGTGTCATCATTTGGAGATTTGAGCATGTCCACAAAATTTGGGATCAAAAGGAGACAGTTGGTAATGTAGAGTTCGCAAATTTGGATCTGGACAGGAATGGTTTTGGGGTACTTTTGTGAACCAAAAATATTTTGATTGGAATGAAACTTTGCAAGATCATCACTTTAGGCAGATGTGACTTTCTAAAATTTTCCTGGATTTATTTGACAATATTTCTTATAGAAATATTTCAAATACTTGAATTATGCAGAAATGGTTTTGGAGGGTTTTGTCCAATATTTTGAACATGACCATGTGTTTAAACTCATATATATGGAAACTATATGTCCATTGAGTTTCCCTAAATTTTCTCAAATATTTTTGAAACATTAAAATAGTTTTAACCTATTAAAGGCCATTTCTGGCCTTAAGAAAAAGCCTTTAAATAAAATAGCAAAATAAATTTTAAAATAATATTTTTGTGGTTTATGGAAGTCCTATATCTAATAGGAGTCAAATATACCTTTTGGAAGATTTTTCACACCCTAGATTAAGTACTTGTAGTTCAAGTCTCAATTCAGGGGGTTTTGGAAAACCTAATTTAGAAAATAAATTTTGACCAAATAATTTTTGCAAGCAAATATTTTATGTCCTATACACATGGAATGCTCATTGGGCAAGGTTTTGGAGCAAGGAGAAGAAGTATAAGAGTTGGAGGATTTATTTGATTTTTAGAGCACTTGCAAACAGCAGACAAAAATCCAATCAAGTAAAGTCCAAAACACTCAAAAGTTTTTGTCAAGCCATATTTTATCACGATTTATTAGCTTAAGTGTTGTGGCATGAAAGTCAGGGCGTGATACTAATGGTTGTAATGGGCAATACATATCGTTTGGGTCTGTGCTTGTACGGGTTTTTGGGGGCCTTCATTTTTTGATACTACACAATGGGCCCTAGTAGTACATGTAACATACCTGGGAGGGAGGCCCTCCTGGGCTTGGCCGCTATGGCCCGTTGTTGTCATGGCCTAGAACCATCCTTCAGCACTGTGTTGCCACACATCGATGCGACATTGTCCAATTTACGGTTGCATGCACCGCCTCTTCAAAAGCCGCGTTGTAGCGAGTGCTTGTGGGCAAAGTCTTGACCAGAGTTCAATTTTTGTTGTGTGTACCACTCGTTATTTCATCTAACACCTTGTTGACGGATGTTCCCATCATTTTTTAATAATATACCCCAAAAGCTTAGGGGGTCCGCTGAAAAAATACGGACATAGTTAGTTATATGCACCCAAAACTCAAGTTGTGTGGTCTCACTTTTAGGTTTTTAAGTAGGGTGGATAAAGAGCACCCACCGCGCACACTATAGGATCGACTGTGCCATTTGCAGATCACAATGACTTAATTTAGCCAAGGGAAATAAACAATTTAATCTTGTTTTCATTACTAAACTAATGCTCGGCGGGACAGCTTACTTGATAGAGAGCAGAGCTAGAACGTAGTCTCAACAGCTTGGAGTGGATCGGGGTGGCTGTTCGGGAACGCAGTAATTTCAAAATTTTCCTACGCACACGCAAGATCCATCTAGGTGATGCATAGCAACGAGAGGGGAGAGTGTTGTCTACGTACCCTCCTAGACCAAAAGCGGAAGCGTTATGACAACGCGGTTGATGTACTCGTACGTCTTCACGATCCGACCGATCCTAGCACGGAAGGTACGGCACCTCCGTGATCTGTACACGTTATCTCGGTGACGTCCCACAAAATCTAGATCCAGCTGAGGTCGAGGGAGAGTTTCGTCAGCACGACGGCGTGATGACGGTGATGATGAAGTTACCGGCGCAGGGCTTCGCCTAAGCACTACCACGATATGACCGAGGTGGAAATCTGTGGAGGGGGCACCGCACACGGTTAAAACAATTGTCAGCTTGTGTGTTCTAGGGTGCCCCCTGGCCCCCGTATATAAAGGAGCAAGGGGGAGGCCGGCCGGCCCTATAGGCGCGCAAGGAGGGGAGGAATCCTCCTCCTAGTAGGAGTAGGATTCCTCCTTTCCTAGTCCTACTAGGAGGGGGAAGGAAGGAGAGGGGGAGGGAGAGGGAAAGAGGGGTCGCGCCCCCCTCCCTGGAGGGGGGGGGGGCGCCACCTCCTGGCTGCTGCCCTCTCTCTCTCCTAAAGCCCACTAAGGGCCCAATAACTTCCCGGGGGGTTTCCGGTAACCCTCCGGCACTCCGGTTTTATCCGAAACCTCCCGGAACACTTCCGGTGTCCGAATATAGTCGTCCAATATATCAATCTTCATGTCTCGACCATTTCGAGACTCCTCGTCATGCCCGTGATCACATCCAGGACTCCAAACTACCTTCGGTACATCAAAACACATAAACTCATAATACTGATCGTCATCGAACGTTAAGCGTGCGGACCCTACGGGTTCGAGAACTATGTAGACATGACCAAGACACATCTCCGGTCAATAACCAATAGCGGAACCTGGATGCTCATATTGGCTCCTACATATTCTACGAAGATCTTTATCGGTAAAATCGCATAACAACATACGTTGTTCCCTTTGTCATCGGTATGTTACTTGCGCGAGATTCGATCGTCGGTATCTCAATACCTAGTTCAATCTCATTACCGAAAAGTCTCTTTACTCGTTCCGTAACACATCATCCCACAACTAACTCATTAGTCACATTGCTTGCAAGGCTTATAGTGATGTGCATTACCGAGAGGGCCCAGAGATACCTCTCTGATACACGGATTGGCAAATCCTAATCTTGGTCTATGCCAACCCAACAAACACCTTCGGAGACACCTTTAGAACATCTTTATAATCACCCAGTTACGTTGTGACGTTTGATAGCACACCAGGTGTTCCTCCGGTATTTGGGAGTTGCATAATCTCATAGTCTGAGGAACATGTATAAGTCATGAAGAAAGCAGTAGCAATGAAACTGTAATGATCATAATGCTAAGCTAACGAATGGGTCTTGTCCATCACATCATTCTCCTAATGATGTGATCCCATTCATCAAATGACAACACATGTCTATGGTTAGGAAACATAACCATCTTTGATAAACAAGCTAGTCAAGTAGAGGCATACTAGGGACACTTTGTTTTGTCTATGTATTCACACATGTACTAAGTTTCCGGTTAATACAATTCTAGCATGAATAATAAACATTTATCATGAAATAAGGAAATAAATAATAACTTTATTATTGCCTCTAGGGTATATTTCCTTCAGTCTCCCACTTGCACTAGAGTCAATAATCTAGATCACATCGCCATGTGATTAACGCCCAAAGAGTACTAAGGTGTGATCGTGTTTTGCTTGTGAGAGAAGTTTAGTCAACGGGTCTGCCACATTCAGACCCGTATGTATTTTGCAAATTTCTATGTCTACAATGCTCTGCATTGAGCTACTCTAGCAAATTGCTCCCACTTTCAATATGTATCT
Organism: Triticum aestivum; assembly: GCF_018294505.1. Taxonomy (NCBI): domain Eukaryota; kingdom Viridiplantae; phylum Streptophyta; class Magnoliopsida; order Poales; family Poaceae; genus Triticum; species Triticum aestivum. Next base: position 477,832,350 of record NC_057805.1, read on the forward strand.
AGATCGAGACTCAGAGTCATCCAGATAGGTGTCAAAGCTTGCATCGACGTAGCTCTTTGCGACGAACTCTTTATCACTTCCATAACCGAGAAACATGTCCTTATTCAACTAAGGATAATTTTGACCGCTGTCCAATGATCCACTCCTGGATCACTATTGTGCCCTCTTGCCAAACTCATGGCGAGGTACATAATAGGTCTGGTACACAACATGGCATACTTTATAGAACCTATGACTGAGGCATAGGGAATGACTTTTCATTCTCTCTCTATTTTCTGCCTTGGTCGTGTTTTGAGTCTTACTCAACTTCACACCTTGCAACACAGGCAAGAACTCCTTCTTTGACTGTTCCATTTTGAACTTACTTCAAAATCTTGTCAAGGTATGTACTCATTGAAAAAATCTTATCAAGCGTCTTGATCTATCTCTATAGATCTTGGTGCTCAATATGTAAGCAGCTTTACCAAGGTCTTTCTTTGAAAAACTCCTTTCAAACACTCGTTTATGCTTTCCAGAAAAATTCTACATTATTTATGATCAACAATATGTCATTCACATATACTTATCAGAAAGGCTCTAGTGCTCCCACTCACTTTCTTGTAAATACAGGCTTCTCCAAAAGTTTGTATAAAACCATATGCTTTGATCACACTATCAAAACATTTATTCCAACTCCGAGAGGCTTGCACCAGTCCATAAATGGATCGCTGGAGCTTGCACACTTTGTTAGCATCCTTTGGATCAACAAAACCTTTTGGTTGCGTCATATACAACTCTTCTTCTAGAAATCCATTTAGGAATGCAGTTTTGACATCCATTTGCCAAATTTCATAATCATAAAATGCAGCAATTGCTAACATGATTTGGACAGACTTAAGCATCGCTACGGGCGAGAAAGTCTCATCATAGTCAACTCCTTGAACTTGTCGAAAACCTTTCGCAACAAGTCGAGCTTTGTAAACAGTAACATTACCATCAGCGTTAGTCTTCTTCTTGAAGATCCATTTATTCTCGATGGCTTGCCGATCAACGGGCAAGTCAACCAAAGTCCACGCTTTGTTCTCATACATGGATCCCATCTCAGATTTCATGACCTCAAGCCATTTCGCGGAATCTGGGCTCATCATCGCTTCCTTATAGTTCGTAGGTTCGTTATGGTCTAGTAACATGACATCCAGAACAGGATTACCGTACCACTCTGGTGCGGATCTTACTCTGGTAGACCTACGAGGTTCAGTAGTAACTTGATATGAAGTTTCATGTTCACTATCATTAGCTTCCTCACTAATTGGTGTAGGAATCACTGGAACTGATTTCTGTAATGAACTACTTTCCAATTCGGGAGCAGGTACAATTACCTCATCAAGTTCTACTTTCCTCCCACTCACTTCTTTCGAGAGAAACTCCTTCTCTAGAAAGGATCCATTCTTAGCAACGAATATCTTGCCTTCGGATTTGTGATAGAAGGTGTACCCAACAGTCTCCTTTGGGTATCCTATGAAAACACATTTCTCCGATTTGGGTTCGAGCTTATCAGTTGAAGTTTTTTCACATAAGCATCGCAGCCCCAAACTTTAAGAAACGACAGCTTAGGTTTCTTGCCAAACCACAGTTCATACGGTGTCGTCTCAATGGATTTTGATGGTGCCCTATTTAACGTGAATGCAGTTGTCTCTAATGCATAACCCCAAAACGATAGTGGTAAATCGGTAAGAGACATCATAGATTGTACCATATCCTAATAAAAGTACTGTTATGACGTTCGGACACACCATTACGCTGTGGTGTTCCAGGTGGCATGAGTTTGTGAAACTATTCCACATTGTTTTAATTAAAGGCCAAACTCATAACTCAAACATTCGCCTCCGCGATCAGATCGTAGAAACTTTATTTTCTCGTTACCATGATTCTCCACTTCACTCTGAAATTCTTTGAACTTTTCAAATGTTTCAGACTTATGTTTCATCAAGTAGCTATACCCATATATGCTCAAATCATCTATGAAGGTCAGAAAATAACGATACCCGCCGCGAGCCTCAACACTCATCGGACCGCATACATCAGTATGTATTATTTCCAATAATTCAGTTGCTCGCTCCATTGTTCCAGAGAACCGAGTCTTAGTCATCTTGCCCATGAGGCATGGTTCGCAAGCATCAAGTGATTCATAATCAAGTGATTCCAAAAGTCCATCAGCATGGAGTTTCTTCATGCGCTTTACACCAATATGACCTAAACGGCAGTGCCACAAATAAATTGCACTATCATTATTAACTTTGCATCTTTTGGCTTCAATATGTGTATCACTACGATCGAGATTCAATAAACCATTTATATTGAGTGTATGACCATAGAAGGTTTTATTCATGTAAATAGAACAACAATTATTCTTTGACTTAAATGAATAACCGTATAGCAATAAACATGATCCAATCACATTCATGCTGAACGCAAACACCAAATATTTATTTTAGGTTCAACACTAATCCCGAAGGTAAAGGGAGTTTGCGATGGTGATCTTATCAACCTTGGAATCACTTCCAACACACATCATCACCTCGCCCTTAACTAGTCTCTGTTTATTTTGCAACTCCCGTTTCGAGTTACTACTCTTAGCAACTGAACCAGTATCAAATACCTAGGGGTTGCTATAAACACTAGTAAAGTACACATCAATAACATGTATATCAAATATAGCTTTGTTCAATTTGCCATCCTTCTTATCCACCAAGTACCTAGGGTAGTTCCACTTCCAGCGACCATTTCCTTTGCAGTAGAAGCACTCAGTTTCAGGCTTGGGTCTAGCTTTGGGTTTCTTCATGGGAGTGGCAACTTGGTTGCCATTCTTCTTGAAGTTCCCCTTTTTCTTTGCCCTTTTCTTGAAACTAGTGGTCTTGTAAACCATCAACACTTGATGCTATTTCTTGATTTCTACCTTCACCGATTTCAGTATCGCGAAGAGCTTGGGAATTACTTTCGTCATCCCTTGCATATTATAGTTCATCACTAAGTTCTAGTAACTTGGTGATAGTGACTAGAGAACTTTGTCAATTACTATGTTATCTGGAAGATCAACTCCCACTTGATTCAAGCAATTGTAGTACCTAGACAATCTGAGCACATGCTCACTGGTTGAGCTATTCTCCTCCATCTTGTAGGCAAAGTACTGTCAGAGGTATCGTACCTCTCGACACGGGCATGAGTAGAAATACCAATTTCAACTCTTAGAACACCTTATATGCTCTGTGGCGTTCAAAACATTTTTGAAATCCCAGTTCTAAGCCGTAAAGCATGGCGCACTAAACTATCAAGTAGTTATCATACCGAGCTTGCCAAACGTTCATAACGTCTGCATCTACTCCTGCAATAGGTCCGTCACCTAGCGGTGCATCAAGGACATAATTCTTCTGTGCAGCAATGAGGATAATCCTCAGATCACAGATCTAGTCCGCATCATTGCTACTATCATCTTTCAACATAGTTTTTCTCTAGGAACATATCAAAAGTAAACGGGGAGCTATATCGCGAGCTATTGATCTACAACATAGTTATCCGAATGCTACCAGGACTAAGTTCATGATAAATTAAAGTTCAATTAATCATATTACTTAAGAACTGCCACTTAGATAGACATCCCTCTAATCATCTAAGTGATCACGTGATCCATATAAAATAAACCATGTCCGATCATCACGTGAGATGGAGAAGTTTTCAATGGTGAACATCACTATGTTGATCATATCTACTATATGATTCACGCTCGACCTTTCGGTCTCAGTGTTCCGAGGCCATATCTGCATATGCTAGGCTCGTCAAGTTTAACCCGAGTATTCTGCATGTGCAAAACTGGCTTGCACCCATTGTATGTGAACGTAGATTTTAACACACTCGATCATCACGTGGTGTCTCAGCACGAAGAACTGTCGCAACGGTGCATACTCAGGGAGAACACTTATACCTTGAAATTTTAGTGAGAGATCATCTTATAATGCTACCGCCATACTAAGCAAAATAAGATGCATAAGGATAAACATCACATGCAATCAATATAAGTGATATGATATGGCCATCATCATCTTGTGCCTTTGATCTCCATCTCCAAAGCACCGTCATGATCACCATCGTCACCGGCTTGACACCTTGATGTCCATCGAAGCATCATTGTCATCTCGCTAACTATTGCTTCTATGACTATTGCTACTGCTTAGTGATAAAGTAAAGCAATTACATGGCGATTGCATTTCATACAATAAAGCGAAAACCATAATAAGGCTCCTGCCAGTTGCCGTTAACTTTTACAAAACATGATCATCTCATACAACAATTTATATATCATCATGTCTTGACCATATCACATCACAGCAAGCCCTGCAAAAACAAGTTAGACGTCCTCTACTTTGTTGTTGCAAGTTTTACGTGGCTGCTATGGGCTTAGCAAGAACCGTCGCCGATAACTTTTACAAAACATGATCATCTCATACAACAATTTATATATCATCATGTCTTGACCATATCACATCACAGCAAGCCCTGCAAAAACAAGTTAGACGTCCTCTACTTTGTTGTTGCAAGTTTTACGTGGCTGCTACGGGCTTAGCAAGAACCGTTCTTACCTACGCATCAAAACCACAACGATTTTTCGTCAAGTGTGTTGTTTTAACATTCAACAAGGACCGGGCGTAGTCACACTCGATTCAACTAAAGTTGGAGAAACGGACACCCACTGGCCACCTGTGTGTGAAGCACGGCAGTAGAACCAGCCTCAAGAACACGGTCATGTAATGTCGGTCTGGGACGCTTCATCCAACAATACCGCCGAATCAAAGTATGACATGCTAGTAAGCACTATGACTATTATCGCCCACAACTCTTTGTGTTTGACTCGTGCATATAACATCTACGCATAAACCTGGCTCGGATGCCACTGTTGGGGAACGCAGTAATTTCAAAAATTTCCTACGCACACGCAAGATCCATCTAGGTGATGCATAGCAACGAGAGGGGATAGTGTTGTCTACATACCCTTGTAGACCGAAAGCAGAAGCTTTATGACAATGCGGTTGATGTAGTCGTACGTCTTCACGATCCGATCGATCCTAGCACCGAAGGTAAGGCACCTCCGCGATCTGCACACGTTCAACTCGGTGACGTCCCACGAACTCTAGATCCAGCTGAGGTCAAGGGAGAGTTTCGTCAGCACGACGGCGTTATGACGGTGATGATGAAGTTACCGGTGCAGGGCTTTGCCTAAGCACTACGACGATATGACCGAGGTGGAAATTTGTGGAGGGGGGCACCGCACACGGATAAACAATTGTCAACTTGTGTGTTCTAGGGTGCCCCTGCCCCCGTATATAAATGAGCAAGGGGGAGGCCGGCCGACCCTATAGGCGCGCCAAGGAGGGGAGGAATCCTCCTCCTAGTAGGAGTAGGATTCCTCCTTTCCTAGTCCTACTAGGAGGGGGAAGGAAGGA
>NC_057805.1:477838233-477840392 GCF_018294505.1 Triticum aestivum
GAAACCTTCCGGAACACTTCCGGTGTCCGAATATAGTCGTCCAATTTATCAATCTTCATGTCTCGACCATTTTGAGACTCCTCGTCATGTCCGTGATCACATCCGGGACCCCGAACTACCTTCGGTACATCAAAACACATAAACTCATAATATTGATCGTCATCGAATGTTAAGCGTGCGGATCCTACGGGTTCGAGAACTATGTAGACATGACCGAGACACATCTCCGATCAATAACCAATAGCGGAACCTGGATGCTCATATTGGCCCCTACATATTCTACGAAGATCTTTATCGGTCAAACCACATAACAACATACGTTGTTCCCTTTGTCATCGGTATGTTACTTGCCCAAGATTCGATCGTCGGTATCTCAATACCTAGTTCAATCTCGTTACCGGCAAGTCTCTTTACTCGTTTCGTAATGCATCATCCCGCAACTAACTCATTAGTCACATTGCTTGCAAGGCTTATAGTGATGTGCATTACCGAGAGAGCCCTGAGATACCTCTCCGATACACGGAGTGACAAATCCTAATCTTGATCCATGCCAACCCAACAAACACCTTCGGAGACACCTTTAGAGCATCTTTATAATCACCCAGTTACGTTGTAACGTTTGATAGCACACAAGGTGTTCCTCTGGTATTCGAGAGTTGCATAATCTCATAGTCTGAGGAACATGTATAAGTCATGAAGAAAGCAGTAGCAATGAAACTGTAACGATCATAATGCTAAGCTAACGAATGGGTCTTGTCCATCACATCATTCTCCTAATGATGTGATCCCGTTCATCAAATGACAACACATGTCTATGGTTAGGAAACATAACCATCTTTGATAAACGAGCTAGTCAAGTAGAGGCATACTAGGGACACTTTGTTTTGTCTATGTATTCACACATGTACTTAGTTTCCGGTTAATACAATTCTAGCATGAATAATAAACATTTATCATGAAATAAGGAAATAAATAATAACTTTATTATTGCCTCTAGGGCATATTTCCTTCAGTGGCTTCCTCGACCCACGTCGACAGCGGCGTGCTAGGTCAAAATCTCTTTCCTCGCCCCTCTCCATCTCATCTCCAACACGACAGATGGACTACACTACAAAAAAGACACATCCGTGACATTTTGGGCCGAACAATTTTTTTTCTGTCATACTTATGACACTTCTATGACAATAATTATGACAAAACACGGTATCATCATAGATGTGGTGGGGTCCTACTTCCATGACAAAAAATCATGACAGAAAATGGGCTTTTCGTCCTGGGCGGGCCGGAGACGCAGCTGTATGACATTCTTTGGGCCGTCCATGACGGAAAAAACCGTGGTAGAAGCGAGGGCGAGGAAAATATCGGGGTGTTCCCGGTTAGGGTGGGTGGTCGGGGCCGAGCGATGCGCATTTCTCTCATACACGCACACGCGTGGGGTGCGAGGCGTTGGGCTCTAACTGAACCCGAGCGAGGCGTTGGGCTCTAACTGAACCCGAGCGATTGCACTGCAGGCTACGCGTTACTGAACCCGAGCGATTGCACTGCAGGCTATGCGTTATTGAACCCGAGCGATCGATCGATGGCTGTTAACTGAACCCGATCGAGCGATTCCTTCGCTACTGCTGCTAACTGAAGCCGATCGATGCTGCCTCTGGATGAACAGTGAGCGTTGCTAGGGGGTTTCGATGAACAGTTCCCGGTGGGGGTGGAGGAACAGGACCCCGTGGTGTTGCCTCTGGATGAACATGACCCCGATCGATCGAGCCGGTTGGGGCTGGATGAACAGGACCCCGTGGAGGGCAGGATGAACAGGACCACCCCGTGGAGGGCAGGATGAACAGTAGACGGTGGAGGGCTTGATGAACAGTAGCCCGTGGAGGGGTGGTTGAACAGGAGCCCGTGGAGAGGGCTGGTTGAACAGTAGCCGGTGGAGTAGTGCGTGGTGGAGGCTGGAAGAACAGGAGCCCGTGGATGAACAGTCGCAGGTGGAGGTTGGAGGAGGTCGACGGTGGATGAACAGTAGCCCGTGGAGGCTGGAGGGGGTCGACGGTGGAGATGAACAGTATCCCGTGGAGTCCCGTTTTGCGGTACGCCACACCCCTCCCGATGAACAGGACCCCCGTTTCGACCGTAGCGCTCCAACACAAGTCCGTTTCCTC
>NC_057805.1:477840734-477856223 GCF_018294505.1 Triticum aestivum
CGGTACGCCACACCCCTCCCGATGAACAGGACCCCCGTTTCGACCGTAGCGCTCCAACACAAGTCTGTTTCCTCCGTTTTGCGGTACGCCACACCCCTCCCGATCAACAGGACCCCCCTTTCGACCGTAGGAGGTCCGTTTCCTCCGTTTTGCGGTACGCCAGACCCCTCCCGATGAACAGGATCCCATTTCGAACGTGGCCGGTCGAACACAAGGCCGTTTCCTCCGTTCTGCGGTACGCCAGGCCTCGTTTACATCGGCTGTTTTGTCCAAGCCCTCCCAATGAACACGACAATGCATTCCGTTCCGACCTAGCCGGCTGGCTCCCCATGAACACGACGACGATGCAGTTTCTCTGTTCCGACCCAGCCATGTACACGAGCCCTGGCCGTACGTATGCGCGAGTAGGCGTTCGAGACCCTGCCCGTATGTACGTACGTGGACGTATTTTCTTTCTTGCACACTGGCTGCTGTACGTACGTATACATGCTACGTGCGCGCCTCTACTACGACACGTGCGCGCCTCTACTACGACACGTGCGCGCCTCTACATGGAACAGTATGTACGTACACGTTCGCGACCAAAATGACAACGCTACGTACGCTTCGACCAGGTGGGTCCCGACTGTCAGGCACTTCCTTGCGTGCGAAGATGTAGCTGGTGGGTCCCAGCAGTCAGGGGCGAATCATTTTTTTTGCCCGGACGCACTTCCTTGCATGCGAAGATGTAGCTGGTGGGTCCCAGCAGTCAGGGGGAAATGTTTTTTTTGCGAAATACGGTGGGCCTTCTGGTGGGTCCCCGTTGTCAGGTGGAGGAATAATTATTTTGTGCGTAATAAGGAGGCACTTCCTTGCTGCGGCCATGGACCCAGCTATCAGCCTCTCCACGTACATTCCACGTCCGATGGAAGCCGTTCCTTGACCACGCGTTGACCATGCCGCACCGAGAGCACCAGGGCGGTGGACGACGGTGAGGCCTAGGAAGGGGACGACACGGAGCCGGGGAAGACGCGGCAGTGGATGCCCACGCGTAGAGGAGTACGAGGGTTCACTGGTTCGCTACGGTGTGAGGCTACCGTCGCCGCAGAATAACAGCGGGTGTGGGTGAGTAGATGGATGACCTGGCCAGCGGTGGGAGTAGTAGGGGGCGGTGAGGCCTCCGCCGCATCGCAGCCGGCCACGGGAGGCAGGAGCACGAGGCACGACCGGCGCTGGTTTGGGCGGCTGGAGCAAGAAGACCAGAGGTTGAAGAAGCACTACGACCGTTGGATGGACATCGTACGGTCACTGGAGCTAGAATCGTGCATATTGACTAAGTTGACAAAGCCCTCCATCCCCGTCAACTTAGTAAGCCCACAAGTCAGCCTGCCACTATACTGGGTCCCAGCTAACAGGGGGAGTATTCATTTTTTTGTGCGTAATAAGGAGGCACTTCCTTGCGTACGAAGATATAGCTGGTGGGTCCGAGCTGTCAGCGGCGGTAACGTTTTTTTGCGAAATACAGAGGCCCTTTCGATAGGTCCTAGATGTCAGGTGGAGGAATCATTATTTTGCGCGTAATAAGGAGGCATTTCCTTGCGTGCGGCCGTGGACCCAGCTGTCAGCCTCTCCACGTACAGTCCACTTCAGATGCATGTTGGTCGTTGACCACGTTGACCAGGCCGCGCCGAGAGCACCAGTGCGGTGGACGACGGCGAGGGCTAGGAAGGGAACGACACGGAGCCAGGGAAGACTCGGCAGTTGTTTCCCACGCGGAGCGGAGTACGACTGTACGAGGGTTTACTGATTCGTCTGCCGTCGCCGGAGAATAACAGTAGGTGTGGGTGAGTAGAGGGATGGCTAGGCCAGTGATGGTAGTACGGTGGGGCGGTAAGGCCTGCGCGGCAGCACAGCCGGCCGCGGGGAGGAGGGAGCAGGCAGTCCCGCTGGTGTTTATTTGAGCGGTTGGAGCAGGAAGAGCAAAGATTGAAGAAGCACGACGGCCGTTGGATGGACATCCAACAGTCACTGCTTGTGAGTCAACCTTTTTTTAGGAAAGCCTCAAATCTGTGGAAAACATCATATAGCCCATCTGCCATTATTTCTAATAATTTACAGCCCATTTGTTAATTCTTAAGTTTTTTGGAGCCCATATTCTTTTTGTTAGCATTACAGCCCATATTGCGGCCACGGTTAAAAAATTAAACTAAATTTTGCATATTTCGGTGCGGTCCGAACTGTTTTTAATCCCAAAATTTCGAGTCACATTCAAACTAATTTTAGAAATAAATGTATATCAATATAAAATCCAACAAATTGTCCACGCATAAAAGTCAATGCAATTTAAAATCTCGAAATGAAAAAAAGAAATTTGAAACTAATTGTCGGTTTGATGTGTTTTAAAAATGTACAGCCCATTTCTCATTACTGATAGGCCATTTTCTCGGCCAGCCGAATGAAGCTCTCCTCGTCTTGAAAGATTTGCAGCCCAACAGGCCTAACAAAGCGACTTACTTGGCAAATCACAAAAAAACTGGGTTGTGGCCGTGGACCCAGCTGCGGCCGTGGACCCAGTTGTCAGCCTCTCCATGTACAGTTCTCTTCCGATGGAAGTCGGTCGTTGACCACATTGACCACGCCGCGCCGAGAGCACCAAGGCGGTGGACAACGGTGAGGCCTAGGAAGGGGACGACGCGGAGCCGGGGAAGACGCGGCAGTGGATGCCCATGCGGAGAGGAGTACGAGGGTTCACTGGTTCGGCTGTGGTGTGAGGCTGCCGTCGCCGCAGAATAACAGGGGGTGTGGGTGATTTGAGGGATGGCCTGGCCAGCGATGGGAGTAGTATGGGGGCGGTGAGGCCTCCGCGGCAGCACAGCCGGCCACGGGAGGCAGGAGCAAGCGGCACGACCGGCGCTGCTTTGGGCGGCTGGAGCAAGAAAACCAGAGGTTGAAGAAGCACTATGGCCGTTGGATGGACATCGTACGGTCACTGGAGCTAGAATCATTCATATTGACTAAGTTGACAAAGCCCTCTGTCCCCGTCAACTTAGTAGGCCCACAAGTCAACCACCCACTATGGTGGGTCCCAGCTAGCAGGGGGTATTCATTTTTTTGTGCGTCATAAGGAGGCACTTCCTTGCGTGCGAAGATATAGCTGGTGGGTCCGACCTGTCAGCGGGGGGAACGCTTTTTTCGCGAAATACAGAAGCCCTTCCCGTGGGTCCTTGCTGTCAGGTGGAGGAATCATTATTTTGCGCGTAATAAGGAGGCATTTCCTTGCGTGCGGCCGTGGATCCAGCTGTCAGCCTCTCCACGTACAGTCCACTTCCGATGGATGTCGTTCATTGACCATGTTGACCAGGCCGCGCCGAGAGTACCAGGGCGGTGGACGACGGCGAGGCCTAGGAAGGGAACGACACGAAGCCAGGGAAGACTCGGTAGTTGTTTCCCACGCGGAGGAGTACGAGGGTTTACTGGTTCGTCTGCCGTCCCCGGAGAATAACAGCAGGTGTGGGTGATTAGAGGGATGGCTAGGCCAGCGATGGGAGTACGATGGGGCGGTGAGGCCTGCGCGGCAGCATAGCCGGCTGCGGGAGGAGGGAGCAGGCAGTCCCGCCGGCGCTTGTTTGAGCGGCTGGAGCAGGAAAAGCAGAGATTGAAGAAGCACGACAGCCGTTGGATGGACATCCAACAGTCACTGCTCTCGTGTGCATTATTTCTAATAATGTACATCCCATTTGCTAATTCTTAAGAATTGTTTTGGAGCCCATCTTCTTTTTGTTAGCATTACACCCCATATTGTGGCAACGGTTAAAAAGTATATGAATTTTTTGCATATTTCGGTGCGGTCAGCTCTTTTTAATCCCGAAATATTGATTCACATTCAAACTATTTTGAAAAATAATTTATATAAATATAAAATGCAAATAATTTTCCACGCATAAAAATCAATGGAATTTAAAATCTTGTAATGAAAAAAATTGAAACTAATTCCCGGTTTGATGTGTTTTAAAAATGTACAGCCCATTTCTTGGCAAACCGAATGAAACTCTCCTCGTCTTGAAAGATTTGCAGCCCAGCAGGGCTGATAAAGCAAGTAGGCCTCGTTTGGGTATTTCTTTAAAAAAAATAGAACTGGACTAGCCATTTTCAGCAAGAAAAAAACACAACTGGGCTCATGATGTGGTAAACATAAATAAAACCCTGGCTAGACGGGCCACAGCCCCCGCACAGCCTCGTTGTTACCCTGATCCGTCGCTAAAACTAGTATAAATAACTGGTTGGGATTTGTTAGTTGTTACAATATTTCACTCTAAATTAAACGACTGGCAAGCCATTTGCCTTGCTTCAAAGAAAATATGACAGTCACAACCGAGTTGAAATGGGCAAGAACATCTAACTCCATCTTACAAACTGTACAAAAGCACGAGGGTTAATTGTTCATCAGGTTTACAAAAAAACCTAGGTTGAAAAGGGCAACAACATCTAACTCCAACACTGTTTTTGGCAGTCACAGTCAAATGGATCGGTCAGGTCCATAGAATGAACATCCTGGGTCGTAAAATTTACTGGATTATGACGACAATATGTTGTAAATAGAAGCCCGACACGTTCAGAAGCTCTTTTGCCCACCTGAAACTCCTTTTTTGCTCTTCCACATACCCATCCGTCAAAACCATGCTGCTGATAAACTTAAGCCTGATGGACAATAGTAACCTTGCATTCAGCAGGAAGAATGTGACAAATCTAGTGTTTGCACGGTTGGCTACATATCGTTCTAGCGTTATTGTCTTCAATCGAATCTCATGAGAAGTGAGAAAATCCTGATGCTTACGAATCCACTGATTGGTTATAACTTTCTTACCCCGTCCTGTTGCCTAAATAGACATGAAGATTGAAAACAGTTAAGGTCTAAAAAAAGAGTGTCGAAAGAGCAACAGCTGAACGGTTAATTCTAGTACACTATATGTGGGCTTCCAATGTGCGTGAAATTATCACCTTTATATACAACTTCTCCAGACATGGAAAGCATTGCAGCAAGCCAATAATCTTGTTCAGATCAAAACTATTCATTTGGATATATAAGATCTTGTCAGAATCCAGCACCATTGATAGGCCATCCATGGAGAAACTCTTCATTGAGCATGGAACATAATATTAGTACAAAATGTGTACTCCAAGATGACATATAACTTATGCGTAGAAATTTAAAATGCAGCTTATGGTTACAAGTGTAGATGATAATGTAAAGTACCTGAAGAACTGTGGAGCCAAACACCATATTGAAATGAGCACAGAGATCATGTATTACACCCAAGGTCTCCAGTTTAGGCGCAGAGAGGACGGTTATTTGCAACGGTGAATAACTAGAATCAAGGATCAACCTTTGAAGTGAAGGGGCATCTTGGATGATGAGCTGCCTTCTGTTAAAACAAATTCCAATTCTTACAAGGTTAGGCATCTTTATTTGGAGACAACCGATTCTAACTGTGAAAACAAGCACCAAGCACTCCAGGGCAGGGCAACTGGAGTGGATGATGTTGTGCAATGAGGCCTCCGATATACGAACCCGCACAAGTGAAAGTTTCTTGAGAAATGGGAGTCGAAGGTTTAGTACCAGATTGTCTGGTAGGTCGCACATCGCAAAGGTGGTGGTGTGGAGAGAGGAGGAAAACCGCGAGATGGACATCGGTGCTGAGGGCACAGGTAGATGGCGTTCGGTATCTGGTAGGTGATTTCCAGGGGAACAGTAGAACTCAAGCAGCTGTAGTTCTGTGAATTCAGGGGATTTCAGCCAGGCGTCCACCATGCAGGGTATGGTATGCTTGCTCAGGTAGCATGAAAGGATGCAGAGGCTTTGAACGGAGCCCTGGTGGGAGGAGATGATGGCTCTGGGGATTTGAAAATCATTGAAGAGAGATAGCTGACGACAGTCGAGATTAAGGGGCATGGTGCGCCATAGAGGGCGCCACCAAATTGAGAGGACTTGGGTGCGTCAGCAATCCTTGGTGGGGAGAAGCGAGATGATCTCCCCCAGGACGGCGTCCGGGAGATCGCTGATGCGGTCCACCCGAGAATCTACGGGTTCCTGGGATTCGGTGGGGCGGGGGCGCCGCTTCTTCCCGCGCTGCCGGGTGCGGGATCTACAACAGGCGTCGCCGTTGGCGGGAGCCTCATCTTCTTGGCGCTGGGGTCAGCCGACTCCATTTTCCTCGAGGGCGTCGTGTCGCGCTCACGGATTTGAGCAGAGTAACGAATGACGAGCCTAGTTGTAGTGCGAGTGAACAAGAAGGGGAGTTGGGGTTTTTCTGTAGTAGTGAGGAAGAAGGGGAGCTGGGGTTTTCTGTAGGAGTGAGGTGAGGAATTTGGGGGTACGAGTGGAGCGAGCTGACGTGAGGTCGGTGGGAGTGAGGAGGAAGAAGAACACCCAGGTTTTTTGGGGGGCGGTGTGCTGGGTGTGGGTAGCGCCTCTCATTCAGTAAATATATGGACTTTTGAATTGATTTTACTATTTACTAGGGTGGATGGGCTGTTTTGTCTTGGGCCTAGAGAAACAATTACTACTAGTACAGTGGAGACACTCTACAGCTACCCAGAAAAACTATTAATACTAGTACAGTGGATACAATACCGCTTCTGGCTCCTCCTAGGTCATCGAAACGTCTCCCTCTACTGAATGCCGTTATACTTTTGTTCACCGACATGCGGGCCATGCAGCGCACGGGCCCAAATGCCATCCACCAAATTAGAAGGCAGTATGCAGGCGGAGAGTCACCCCGGTCATAGCGTGCTACCTCTTGAGCACTGTATTGGTTTTCCCTTGAAGAGGAAAGGGTGATGCAGTAAAGTAGCGTAAGTATTTCCCTCAGTTTTTGAGAAACAAGGTATCAATCCAGTAGGAGGCCACGCTCAAGTCCCTCGCACCTACACAAACAAATAAAAACCTCGCAACCAACGCAATAAAGGGGTTGTCAATCCCTTCACGGTCACTTCCGAAAGTGAGATCTGATAGATATGATAAGATAATATTTTTGGTATTTTTATAATAAAGACTAAAAGTAAAGAAAGCAAAATAAACGGCGCCAGAAATAGCTTGTTGACGGGAGATTAATATGATGGAAAATAGACCCGGGGGCCATAGGTTTCACTAGTGGCTTCTCTCAAGAGCATAAGTATTATGGTGGGTGAACAAATTACTATTGAGCAATTGACAGAATTGAGCATAGTTATGAGAATATCTAGGTATGATCATGTATATAGGCATCACGTCTGTGACAAGTAGACCGACTCCTGCCTGCATCTACTACTATTACTCCACACATCGACCGCTATCCAGCATGCATCTAGAGTATTAAGTTCATAAGAACAGAGTAACGCTTTAAGCAAGATGACATGATGTAGAGGGATAAACTCATGCAATATGATATAAACCCAACCTTGTTATCCTCGATGGCAACAATACAATACGTGCCTTGCTGCCCCTGCTGTCACTGGGAAAGGACACCACAAGATTGAACCCAAAGCTAAGCACTTCTCCCATTGCAAGAAAGATCAATCTAGTAGGCCAAACCAAACTGATAATTCGAAGATACTTGAAAAGATAACCAATCATACATAAAAGAAATCAGAGAAGATTCAAATATTGTTCATAGATAAACTTGATCATAAACCCACAATTCATCGGTCTCAACAAACACACCGCAAAAGAAGATTACATCGAATAGATCTCCACGAGAGAGGGGGAGAACATTGTATTGAGATCCAAAAAGAGAGAAGAAGCCATCTAGCTAATAAATATGGACCCGAAGGTCTGAGGTAAACTACTCACACATCATCGGAGAGGCTTATGGTGTTGATGTAGAAGCCCTCCGTGATCAATGCCCCCTCTTGCAGGACGCCGGAAAAGGCCCCAAGATGGGATCTCACGGGTACAGAAGGTTGCGGCGGTGGAATTAGGTTTTCGTGGATGCCTCTGTTGGTTTGGGGGTACGTAGGTATATATAGGAGGAAGAAGTCCGTCGGTCGAGCAACGTGGGCCCCACGAGGGTGGAGGGCGCGCCCCCTGCCTCATGCTCTCCTGGTTGCTTTCTTGACGTAGGGTCCAAGTCCTCTCGATCTCGTTCGTTCCGAAAATCACGTTCCTGAAGGTTTCATTCTGTTTGGACTCCGTTTGATATTCTTTTTCTGTGAAACTCTGAAATAGGCAAAAAACAGCAATTCGGGCCGGGCCTCCGGTTAATAGGTTAGTCCCAAAAATAATATAAAAGTGTATAATAAAGCCCGGTAATCATCCAAAACAGAATATAATATAGCATGAAGCAATAAAAAATTATAGATACGTTGGAGACGTATCAAGCATCCCCAAGCTTAATTCCTGCTCGTCCTCGAGTAGGTAAATGATAAAAACAGAATTTTTGATGCGGAATGCTACTAGGCATAATTATGTAATGTAACCCTCTTAATTGTGGTATGAATATTCAGATCCGAAAGATTCAAGATAAAAGATTAATATTGACATAAAAATAATAATACTTCAAGCATACTAACTAAGCAATTATGTCTTCTCAAAATAACATGGCCAAAGAAAGTTATCCCTACAAAATCATATAGTCTGGCTATGCTCTATCTTCACCACACAAAGTATTAAAATCATGCACAACCCCGATGACAAGCCAAGCAATTGTTTCATACTTTTGATGTTCTCAAACTTTTTCAATCTTCACACAATACATGAGTGTGAGCTATGGACATAGCGCTATATGTGGAATAGAATGGTGGTTGTGGAGAAGACAAAAGAAAGGGAAGATAATCTCACATCAACTAGGCGTATCAACAGGCTATGGAGATGCCCATCAATAGATATCAATGTGAGTGAGTAGGGATTGCCATGCAACGGATGCACTAGAGCTATAAATATATGAAAGCTCAACGAAAGAAAATAAGTGGGTGTGCATCCAACTCGCTTGCTCACGAAGACCTAGGGCATTTTGAGGAAGCCCATCATTGGAATATACAAGCCAAGATCTATAATTAAAAATTCCCACTAGTATATGAAAGTGATAACATAGGAGACTCTCTATCATGAAGATCATGGTGCTACTTTGAAGCAAAAGTGTGGTAAAAGGATAGTAACATTGCCCCTTCTCTCTTTTTCTCTCTTTTTTTTGGGCCTTCCTTTTTTATGGCCTTTCTCCCTTTTTTTATTTTTCGTCCGGAGTCTCATCCCGACTTGTGGGGGAATCATAGTCTCCATCATCCTTTCCTCACTTGGACAATGCTCTAATAATGATGATCATCACACTTTTATTTTCTTTACAACTCAAGAATTACAACTCAAAACTTAGAACAAAATATGACTCTATGTGATGCCTCCGGTGGTGTACCGAGATATGCAATGAATCAAGAGTGACATGTTTGAAAGAATTATGAACGGTGGCTTTGCCACAAATACAATGTCAACTACATGATCATGCAAAGCAATATGACAATGATGAAGCATGTCATAGTAAACGGAACGGTGGAAAGTTGCATGGCAATATATCTCAGAATGGCTATGGAAATGCCATGATAGGTAGGTATGGTGGCTTTTTTGAGGAAGGTATATGGTGGGTGTATGATACCGGCGAAAGGTGCGCGGTATTAGAGAGGCTAGCAATGGTGGAAGTAAGAGAGTGCGTATAATCCATGGACTCAACATTAGTCATAAAGAACTCATATACTTATTGCAAAAATCTACAAGTTATCAAAGCAAAGTATTACGCGCATGCTCCTAGGGGATAGATTGGTAGGAAAAGACCATCGCTCGTCCCCGACCGCCACTCATAAGGAAGACAATCAATAAATAAATCATGCTCCGACTTCATCACATAACGGTTCACCATATGTGCATGCTACGGGAATCACAAACTTTAGCACAAGTATTCCTCAAATTCACAACTACTCAACTAGCATGACTCTAATATCACCATCTTCATATCTCAAAACAATCATCGAGCATCAAACTTCTCTTAGTATTCAACACACTCATAAGAAAGTTTTTTACTAGTCTTGATTACCTAACATATTAGGATTATTTTCCCAATTTAAGAAAATTACCATGCTGTTTAAGACTCTCAAAATAATATAAGTGAAGCATGAGAGAATAATAGTTTCTATAAAACAAATCCACCACCGTGCTCTAAAAGATATAAGTGAAGCACTAGAGCAAAAACTATAAAGCTCAAAAAGTATAAGTGAAGCACATAGAGTATTCTAATTAATTCCGAATCATGTGTGTCTCTCTAAAAAGGTGTGTACAGCAAGGATGATTGTGGTAAACTAAAAATCAAAGACAAAAATCATACAAGACGCTCCAAGCAAAACACATATCATGTGGTGAATAAAAATATAGCTCCAAGTAAAGTTACCGATGGAAGTAGACGAAAGAGGGGATGCCTTCCGGGGCATCCCCAAGCTTTGGCTTTTAGGTGTCCTTAGATTATCTTGGGGTTCCATGTGCATCCCCAAGCTTAGGCTCTTGCCACTCCTTTTTCCATAATCCATCAAATCTTTTACCCAAAACTTGAAAACTTCACAACACAAAACTTAACAGAAAATCTCGTGAGCTCCGTTAGCGAAAGAAAACAAAACACCACTTCAAGGTACTGTAATGAACTCATTATTTATTTATATTGGTTTTAAACCTTCTGTATTCCAACTTCTCTATTGTTTATAAACTATTTTATTAGCCATAGATTCATCAAAATAAGCAAACAACACACGAAAAACAGAATCTGTCAAAAACAGAACAGTCTGTAGTAATCTGTAACTAACGCAAACTTATAGAACTCAATGAATTCAGAAAAAATAGGACGACCTAGACAATTTGTTTATTGATCAACAGAATTTGGAATCAATATTTTATCACGTTCTGGTGATTTTTAACAATTGTTTTCGTGAACAGAAAGTTTCTGGAATTTTCAGCAACATCAAATAACTATCATCCAAGAAGATCCTATAGGTTTAACTTGGCACAAACACTAATTAAAACATAAAAACAAATCTAACCAGAGGCTAGATCAAAGATTTATTCCTAAACAGAAGCAAAAAGCAAAAAAACTAAAAATAAAATTGGGTTGCCTCCCAACAAGCGCTATCGTTTAACGCCCCTAGCTAGGCATAAAAGCAAGGATAGATCTAGGTATTGCCATCTTTGGAAGGCAATCCATAAGTGGCTCTCATAATAGATTCATAAGGTAATTTAATCTTGTTTCTAGGGAAGTTTTCCATGCCTTTCCTTAACGGAAATTGGAATCTAATATTCCCTTCCTTCATATCAATAATTGCACGAATCGTTCTAAGGAAAGGTCTACCAAGAATAATAGGACATGAAGGATTGCAATCTATATCAAGAACAATACGGGCACATAATTCCTATTTGCAACAATAAGAACATCATTAATTCTTCCCATAGGTTTTTTAATAGTGGAATCCGCAAGGTGTAAGTTTAAAGAGCAATCATCAAATTCGCGGAAACCTAACAAATCACACAAAGTTTTTGGAATCGTGGAAACACTAGCACCCAAATCACACAAAGCATAGCATTCATGATCTTTAATTTTAATTTTAATAGTAGGTTCCCACTCATCATAAAGTTTTCTAGGGATAGAAACTCCCAACTTAAGTTTTTCTTCATAAGATTACATCAAAGCATCAACGATATGTTTAGTAAAAGCTTTATTTTGGCTATAAGCTTGAGGAGAATTTAGCACGGATTGCAACAAGGAAATACAATCTATCAAAGAGCAATTATCATAATTAAATTCCTTGAAATCCAAAATAGTGGGTTCATTGATATCTAGAGTTTTGATCTCTTTAATCCCACTTTTACCAATTTTTGCATCAAGATCTAAAAATTCCGAATTTTTGGAACGCCTTCTAGGTAAAGGTGGCTCATATTCAGTCCCATCATTATCAAGATTCATATTGCAAAACAAAGATTTAATAGGGGACACATCAATAACTTTTAGATCTTCATCTTTATTTTCATAGAAATTAGATGAACACGCTTTCACAAAGCAATCTTTTTTAGCACGCATCCTAGCGGTTCTTTCCTTGCACTCATCAATGGAAATTCTCATGGCTTTGAGAGACTCATTGATATCATGCTTAGGTGGGATAGATCTAAGTTTCAAAGAATCAACATCAAGACAAATTCTATCAACGTTCCTAGCCAATTCATCAACTTTAAGCATTTTTTCTTCAAGCAAAGCATTGAAATTCTTTTGTGAATTCATAAACCCCTTAACACTAGTCTCAAATTCAGAGGGCATCTTATTAAAATTTCCATAAGAATTATTGTAGGAACTACCATAATTATTAGAGGAATTACTAGGGTACGGCCTAGGACTAAAGTTTCCTCTATACGCGTTGTTACCAAAATTATTCCTACCAACAAAATTCACATCCATAGATTCATTATTATTCTCAATCAAAGTAGACAAAGGCAAATCATTAGGATCAGAAGAAACACTTTTATTAGCAAATAATTTCATATGTTCATCCATTTTTCCACTCAAAACATTAATTTCTTCTATCGCATGCACTTTTTTATTAGTAGATCTTTCAGTGTGCCATTGAGAATAATTAACCATAATATTATCTAGGAGTTTAGTAGCTTCTCCTAAAGTGATTTCCATGAAAGTGCCTCCCGCGGCCGAATCTAAAAGATTTCTAGAAGCAAAATTTAATCCGGCATAAATTTTTTGTATAATCATCCAAAGATTCAAACCATGTGTAGGGCAATTACGTATCATTAATTTCATCCTCTCCCAAGCTTGTGCAACATGTTCATGATCAAGTTGCTTAAAATTCATAATATCGTTTCTAAGAGAGATGATTTTAGCGGGAGGAAAATACTTAGAGATAAAAGCATCTCTGCACTCATTCCACGAATCAATACTATTTTTAGGCAAAGACGAAAACCAAACTTTAGCACGATCTCTAAGAGGAAAAAGGAAATAGCTTCAATTTAACAATATCATTGTCCACATCTTTCTTC
The DNA here is from genome assembly GCF_018294505.1 of Triticum aestivum. NCBI lineage: Eukaryota > Viridiplantae > Streptophyta > Magnoliopsida > Poales > Poaceae > Triticum > Triticum aestivum. Next base: position 477,853,753 of record NC_057805.1, read on the forward strand.
TTTCGCATATCACACAAATCAACGAAGCTATTTAGATGGTAGCGGCATCTTCAATAGGAAGGCCGGCGAATTGATCTTTCATGACAAGATTCAACAAGGCAGCATTAATTTCGCAAGATTCAGCATCGGTAAGAGGAGCAATCGGAGTGCTAAGAAAAACATTGGTATTTGTAAAGTCACACAATTTGGTATTATCTTGAGCCATCGTGACAAGCAAGCGATCCAACACGCGAGCAAACAGGAAGCAAGCGAAAAAGAGGCGAACGGAAAAAGAGAGGGCGAATAAAATGGCAAGGGTGAAGTGGGGGAGAGGAAAACGAGAGGCAAATGGCAAATAATGTAATGCGGGAGATAAGAGTTTGTGATGGGTACTTGGTATGTTGACTTTTGCGTAGACTCCCCGGCAACGGCGCCAGAAATCCTTCTTGCTACCTCTTGAGCACCACGCTGGTTTTCCCTTGAAGAGGAAAGGGTGATGCAGTAAAGTAGTGTAAGTATTTCCCTCAGTTTTTGAGAAACAAGGTATTAATCCAGTAGGAGGCCACGCTCAAGTCCCACGCACCTACACAAACAAATAAAAACCTCGCAACCAACGCAATAAAGGGGCTGTCAATCCCTTCACGGTCACTTACGAAAGTGAGATCTGATAGATATGATAAGATAATATTTTTGGTATTTTTATAATAAAGACTAAAAGTAAAGAAAGCAAAATAAACGGCACCAGAAATAGCTTGTTGACGGGAGATTAATATGATGGAAAATAGACTCGGGGGCCATAGGTTTCACTAGTGGCTTCTCTCAAGAGCATAAGTGTTATGGTGGGTGAACAAATTACTGTTGAGCAATTGACAGAATTGAGCATAGTTATGAGAATATCTAGGTATGATCATGTATATAGGCATCACGTCCGTGACAAGTAGACCGACTCCTGCCTGCATCTACTACAATTACTCCACACATCGGCCGCTATCCAGCATGCATCTAGAGTATTAAGTTCATAAGAACAGAGTAACGCTTTAAGCAAGATGACATGATGTAGAGGGATAAACTCATGCAATATGATATAAACCCCATCTTGTTATCCTCGATGGCAACAATATAATACGTGCCTTGCTGCCCCTGCTGTCACTGGGAAAGGACACCGCAAGATTGAACCCAAAGCTAAGCACGTCTCCCATTGCAAGAAAGATCAATCTAGTAGGCCAAACCAAACTGATAATTCGAAGAGACTTGCAAAGATAACCAATCATACATAAAAGAATTCAGAGAAGATTCAAATATTGTTCATAGATAAACTTGATCATAAACCCACAATTCATCGGTCTCAACAAACACACCGCAAAAGAAGATTACATCGAATAGATCTCCACGAGAGAGGGGGAGAACATTGTATTGAGATCCAAAAAGAGAGAAGAAGCCATCTAGCTAATAACTATGGACCCGAAGGCTGAGGTAAACTACTCACACATCATCGGAGAGGCTTATGGTGTTGAAGTAGAAGCCCTCCGTGATCAATGCCCGCTCCGGCGGGATGCCGGAAAAGGCCCCGAGATGGGATCTCACGGGTACAGAAGGTTGCGGCGATGGAATTAGGTTTTCGTGGATGCCTCTGTTGGTTTGGGGGTACGTAGGTATATATGGAGGAAGAAGTACGTCGGTGGAGCAACATGGGCGCCATGAGGGTGGAGGGCGCGCCCCCCTGCCTCGTGCTCTCCTGGTTGCTTTCTTGATGTAGGGTCCAAGTCCTCTGGATCACGTTCGTTCCGAAAATCACGTTCCCGAAGGTTTCATCCGTTTGGACTCCGTTTGATATTCTTTTTCTGCGAAACTCTGAAATAGGCAAAAAACAGCAATTCGGGCTGGGCCTCCGGTTAATAGGTTAGTCCCAAAAATAATATAAAAGTGTATAATAAAGCCCGGTAATCATCCAAAATAGAATATAATATAGCATGAAGCAATAAAAAATTATAGATACGTTGGAGACGTATCATAGCGCGGCAATAACGAGCCGTCGTATCACAAAACCCCACCTCCCCGCGGTCTAAGTTTGACGGACGAAGCAACCATCATTTCACTCTTCGCTGAATCCCCTTCTCCCTCACCGTCTTCAAGAAAGGCAACACTCGCATCTGCCACTGTTCTTCTCTCCCAACGAAGGGAAGGTAAGCGGATATGTGATGTTGGTATATTTTCGTTCAGAGAAAAAAAAAGAACTTTTGCAAAGCAGTAACCGATCCTCACTCTCTTTTTTGTTTCATTGTCATTGCGATTGTGTTTTCCTTTCAGTGGTCCCCTAGTATTCGTCAGTTTCATGATGGACCAAGGAGAACAAGGCAAAGATATGCCGATATTGGAGCAAACGCGGGAGGCTGATCCCCACGAGACAGAGAGCTCCAAGAAGATGGAGGCAGCCACCGAGCCGACCCCAGATACGCTCACGGCCACTACTGAGATGGTCAATGCCCCGTTTG